>NW_025746689.1:0-50000 GCF_021184085.1 Oncorhynchus gorbuscha
AGTTATGTATAGACAGAGGTAGTTATGTATAGACAGAGGTAGTTATGTATAGACAGAGGTAGTTATGTATAGACAGAGGTAGTTATGTATAGACAGAGGTAGTTATGTATAGACAGAGGTAGTTATGTATAGACAGAGATAGTTATGTATAGACAGAGGTAGTTATGTATAGACAGAGATAGTTATGTATAGACAGAGGTAGTTATGTATAGACAGAGATAGTTATGTATAGACAGAGTAGTTATGTAGACAGAGATAGTTATGTATAGACAGAGGTAGTTATGTATAGACAGAGATAGTTATGTATAGACAGAGGTAGTTATGTATAGACAGAGGTAGTTATGTATAGACAGAGGTAGTTATGTATAGACAGAGGTAGTTATGTATAGACAGAGGTAGTTATGTATAGACAGAGGTAGTTATGTATAGACAGAGATAGTTATGTATAGACAGAGATAGTTATGTATACAGAGATAGTTATGTATAGACAGAGATAGTTATGTATAGACAGAGATAGTTATGTATAGACAGAGATAGTTATGTATAGACAGAGATAGTTATGTATAGACAGAGGTAGTTATGTATAGACAGAGATAGTTATGTATAGACAGAGATAGTTATGTATAGACAGAGATAGTTATGTATAGACAGAGGTAGTAGAGGGAGAGAAAAAAAGAGACGTGACAACACAAAACCTCTGTCCCCTCTCTCTTCCAGAGCCCCATTTCCTGCATGCAGTGGATTATGGGAACTATGTCTACTTCTTCTACAGAGAGATCGCAGCAGAACACAACAACTTGGGCAAGGTAACACACACACACATACACACACACACACACACACACACACAGTTTACTAGACAACATTGTGTATTATAAATATTGATGTATTATAAATAGTAAACACTATATTACCAGACAACAAATAGTGTTGTAGAAAAGTGCAGAGTACAGCAGAATGTGTAAGGTGTAGTTTGGTAGTGACTGAACTGTAGGTCAAACTACTTTACATGTAAACCCTTTACCCATGGAGAGGATTCACACACACACACACACACACACACACACACACACACACACACACACACACACACACACACACACACACACACACACACACACACACACACACACACACACACACACACACACACACACACACACACACACACACACACACACCCTTGGTGGTAATGGATGTTTTCTGCAGTTGTTAGTTGCTTTAGCCACCACAGGCCTCATATTTACCCATTCAAAGAATGGGCGGCCAGGCTGAAACCGTGGGATGATAAATATTTTAGCGCTACTAATGCTGGGATGTGTGTTTGTGTGTGTTCCTGTGTGTGTGTGTGTGTCGATGCTGATGGGTCTGGGATAACACCTGGGCAGATGGAGCTTTGCACTGGTCAATTATTTAAGCTGTTTCTGCTGACTGCTTCACACGCTTCATTTAAACCACAAGAGCTCTAGTCCCCCACAGTCCAACGCCCAGAGCTCTAGCCCTAGTCCCCCACAGTCCAACACCCAGAGCTCTAGCCCTAGTCCCCCACAGTCCAACACCCAGAGCTCTAGCCCTAGTCCCCCACAGTCCAACACCCAGAGCTCTAGCCCTAGTCCCCACACTCCAACACCCAGAGCTCGAGCCCTAGTCCCCCACACTCCAACACCCAGAGCTCTAGCTCTAGTCCCCCACACTCCAACACCCAGAGATCTAGCTCTAGTCCCCCACACTCCAACACCCAGAGCTCTAGACCTAGTCCCCCACACTCCAACACCCAGAGCTCTAGACCTAGTCCCCCACACTCCAACACCCAGAGCTCTAGCTCTAGTCCCCCACACTCCAACACCCAGAGCTCTAGCCCTAGTCCCCCACACTCCAACACCCAGAGCTCTAGCCCTAGTCCCCACACTCCAACACCCAGAGTTCTGGCTCTAGTCCCACACAGTCCAACACCCAGAGCTCTAGCCCTAGTCCCCTACAGCCCAACACTCCAACACCCAGAGCCCTAGCCCAGAGATCTAGCCCAGTCCCTACCATATATCCCAGTCCCCGTCATATAGCCCAGTCCCTATCATATAGCCCCATCCTATAGCCCAGTCCCCGTCCTATAGCCCAGACCCTATCATATAGCCCCATACTATAGCCCAATTCCAGTCCTATAGCTCACTACCTGTCATATAGCCCCTTCTTATAGCACCATCCTATAGCCCAGTCCCTGTCATATAGCCCAGTCCCTATCATATAGCACCGTCCTATAGCCCAGTCCTATAGCCCAGTACCTATCAAATAGCACCGTCCTACAGCCCAGCCCCTATTATATAGCCTAGCCCCTATCATATAGCCCAGTCCTATAGCCCAGCTCTGTCCTAGTTCAAGGTTAATCAGACTGAGTAAAGAGGTGAGTGTGAATCAGGTTTAGGGCTAAGAGGTGTGAGTGTGAGGTGTTTGTTCAATCGGAGCTTCAAACAAATGTCCTCTCTGACACAGGGTCCTGGATAAGCATGTGTGTGCGCCCGTGCGTGTGCTTGTGTATGCGTCAGTGTGCGTCACACTGTGAGGCCACAGGATGAGGCAGATGTCTTATTCAGAGGGAGGAAGTGTTTTAGTGATGCTGATTGCAGAGTCTCTCTCTCTCCCCCCTGCTCCCCCTTTCCTTTCCAGGCCGTCTACTCCAGAGTGGCTCGTATCTGTAAGAACGACGTAGGCGGGTCTCAGCGTGTGTTGGAGAAACACTGGACGTCCTTCGTCAAGGCCAGACTCAACTGTTCTGTTCCTGGAGAATCCTTCTTCTACTTCGATGTTCTACAGTCCATCACTGACATCATCAACATCAACGGAGTTCCTTCTGTGGTGGGAGTCTTCACTACACAGATGAACAGGTAAGGATGGACACACTGAGGCTGCATCCCAAATGGCACCCTATTCCCTGTATAGAGCACTACTTTTGACGAGGGACCATAGGGATCTGGTCAAAGTGGTTCACTATACGGGAATAGGGTGCCATTTGGGCTACACTCTTTGTAATATTGGTGTAACAGATGTGTAACAGATGTGTTGTTATTGTGAATCTCTTGTTGTGTGTGTTTTCTCCATATCTAGTTAATAGTAGTTGTGTAACAGTGTGTGGTTGTGTTCCTCTCTCTTCACTATCCCAGGGTCTGCAGTGTGTATATTAGTAGCTATAGTTAATAGTAGTTGTGTAACAGTGTGTGGTTGTGTTCCTCTCTCTTCAGTATCCCAGGGTCTGCAGTGTGTGCGTTCTCCATGGATGACATAGAGACGGTGTTCAGAGGACGATTTAAAGAACAGAAAACACCTGACTCTGTCTGGACCGCCTTCCCAGAGGAGAGACTGCCCAAACCCAGGTATGTACCTGTACCTTTCCCTAACCCAGGTATGTACCTGTACCTTTCCCTAACCAAGGTATGTACCTGTACCTTTTACCGAACCCAGGTATGTACCGGTACCTTTACCCTAACCCAGGGATGTACCTGTACCTGTACCTTTACCCAGGTATGTACCTGTACCTTTCCCTAACCCAGGTATGTACCTGTACCTTTACCCAAACCCAGGTATGTACCTGTACCTGTACCTTTCCCCACACACACACACACACACACACACACACATTATTAGCAGTAAATAATTAATCTGATATTTAGACGCGTAGCTCAGCTCTCTCCCACACGAAGTCCACAGAGCTGCTCATTATGGTGGTAAATAATGAACATTCTAATCCTCTGTTATGACTTCATGTTTACGGTGATACAGCAGCACGTCTCTTTGTTGTCCTGACAGGCATCTGCTCCTCTCTCGTACCCTTACCCCTCTCCTCAGTTCAATTCAATAGTCAACATTATTAGTCCCTACAGGGTGATGGTAGCTGGGCTCATGTGTGACCTGTGTTGACCTTTGACCCCTCTCTGACCCCTATGACTCCAGGCCAGGCTGCTGTGCGGGTCACGGCCAGGCTGAGTCCTATAAGACCTCTATAGAGTTCCCTGATGAGACCCTCCTCTTCATCAAGTCTCACCCCCTCATGGACTCCTCCGTGCCTAACATAGGAGACGAGCCCTGGTTCACCAAGACACGCGTCAGGTAAGCACACACACATCGCAAGAGTTGCTTGTGGGATCTAAATTCCCGGGTAACAATCAACAAAAAACGAAATCAAAATGCTCATTTGTAGATCGCACGGATGGCCTTTAAATACTGTCTTGATAATTCCTACTGAAGTCTGACTGTCCTCCTGTCTTGTCCTTGTCTCTCTAGGTACAGGCTGACAGCCCTGGCGGTGGACAACGCGGCTGGTCCACATGGTAACTACACGGTGCTGTTCATTGGTTCAGAGGCGGGCATGGTGCTGAAGGTTCTAGCCAAGACTTCCCCTCTGTCCCTAAACGACAGCATCCTATTGGAGGAGATTGACCTGTTTAACAGAGCCAAGTACGGAACACTCACAACACGTCTCTCACTGTCTCTCTCTCTTACTCTCTTTGAGTCTCTGTCTTAGTCTCTGTCTCTCACTGTCTTTCTCTTTTTTGGTCTCATCTCTCACTCTGTTTTTTTCTCTTTCACGCTGTGTGTCTCTCACCGTCTGTCTCTCCCTCTCTCTTCCTCAGTCTCTCGCTCTCCTCTTTCTTCTTCTGTCTCTCTCGCTCTACTCTTTCTTCCTCAGTCTCTTCTGTCTCTCTCTCTCTCCTCAGTCTCTCTCTTCTCCTGTCTCTCTCTCTCTCTTCCTCAGTCTCTCTCTCTCTCTTCCTCAGTCTTCCTCAGTTTCTCTCTCTCTTCCTCAGTCTCTCTCTCTCTCTTCCTCAGTCTCTCTCTCTCTTCCTCAGTCTCTCTCTCTCTCTTCCTCAGTCTCTCTCTCTCTTCCTCAGACTCTCTCTCTCTCTTCCTCAGTCTCTCTCTCTCTTCCTCAGTCTCTCTCTCTCTCTTCCTCAGTCTCTCGCTCTCCTCTTTCTTCCTCAGTCTCTCGCTCTCCTCTTTCTTCCTCAGTCTCTCGCTCTCTCTTTCTTCCTCAGTCTCGCTCTCCTCTTTCTTCAGTCTCAGCTCTCTCTCTTCTCTCGCTCTCTCTTTCTTCTTCTCTTCTCTCGCTCTCCTCTTTCTTCCTCAGTCTCTCGCTCTCCTCTTTCTTCCTCAGTCTCTCGCTCTCCTCTTTCTTCCTCAGTCTCTCTCTCTCTCTTCCTCAGTCTCTCTCTCTCTCTTCCTCAGTCTCTCTCTTCTTCTCTCTCTCTCGCTCTCCTCTTTCTTCCTCAGTCTCTCGCTCTCCTCTTTCTTCCTCAGTCTCTCGCTCTCTCTTTCTTCCTCAGTCTCTCTTCCTCAGTCTTCCGTCTCTCGCTCTCCTCTTTCTTCTTCTGTCTCTCTCTCGCTCTCCTCTTTCTTCCTCAGTCTCTCGCTCTCCTCTTTCTTCCTCAGTCTCTCTCTCTTCTCTCCTCTTTCTTCTTCTGTCTCTCTCTCGCTCTCCTCTTTCTTCTTCCTCAGTCTCTCGCTCTCCTCTTTCTTCCTTCAGTCTCTCTCTCGCTCTCCTCTTTCTTCTCTCTCTCTCGCTCTCCTCTTTCTTCTTCTGTCTCTCTCTCGCTCTCCTCTTTCTTCTTCTGTCTCTCCCTCTCTCTTCCTCAGTCTCTCGCTCTCCTCTTTCTTCTTCTGTCTCTCTCTCTCTCGCTCTCCTCTTTCTTCTTCTGTCTCTCTCTCACTCTCCTCTTTCTTCTTCTGTCTCTCTCTCTCGCTCTTCTCTTTCTTCTTCTGTCTCTCTCTCTCTCGCTCTCCTCTTTCTTCTTCTGTCTCTCTCGCTCTCCTCTTTCTTCTTCTGTCTCTCTCGCTCTCCTCTTTCTTCTTCTGTCTCTCTCTCTCTCGCTCTCCTCTTTCTTCTTCTGTCTCTCTCGCTCTCCTCTTTCTTCTTCTGTCTCTCTCGCTCTCCTCTTTCTTCTTCTGTCTATCTCGCTCTCCTCTTTCTTCTTCTGTCTCTCTCGCTCTCCTCTTTCTTCTTCTGTCTCTCATTCTCTCTTGTCAGTAAGGGTATCAGGGCTAAACAGTGCCACTGTGATTACATCTGGAGAGTGAAACCGTAGACAGGCCTTTCTGATAAACAACCGATCAAGTAACCTGTAATCTGATTTCTGATTCTCATCTGTCTCCCCCTCCACCACCCACCCTCCCTTTCTCTCTCTCCCCTACTCCCTCTCCTCTCCCAACCCATCTCTTCCCTCTCTTTTCTTCTCTCTGTCTCCCAGGTGTCTGTCTAACAGTGAGGATGACAGGCATATTTTGTCGCTCCATGTTGACAGAGACACACACAGTGTGTATGTAGCTTTCTCAAGCTGTGTGGTTCGCATGCCTCTCAGCCGCTGTGAGCGGCACACTAACTGCCACAAGTGAGTCAGACACAGACGCATACAGACACACACACACGCGCATTCAGAAACATGCACACACTCCACTCCAAGGTTACTTTCTGCTGTACCTGGTCACAGGTTTGTGTGTTTATTGATGTGTTTTTTCTCCATCTACATGTCATAAACACTGAGTACCTGTAGCACACTGGTTAATATACAGCCAGACAGAGGTTAACTGGTGCTGCCTATTTAACCCTGTATGGTGAACTGTATATTATTATTATTATATATATTATATCTACAGATATATGTTAACCCTGTGTTGTGTTTCTCCCCTAGGTCTTGTATAGCGTCCAGGGACCCCTACTGTGGCTGGATGCCTCATGGAGCCTGTGAGAGGATCCTGCCTGGAGTTCTGTGAGTACCAAGTATTACAATACTAAATAGTATGCATACTCAGGGCCCTAAAGTGGGATCAATTTGATCTCATATGCAACAAAATATTTTGCTGTGCGACCTGGAGTTTTTAATTTGGGAGCACCAGTGTAACCCCAAAAAATCTAAATATTTGTTTTTCTTTATTTTTAATAATAATGTTTGTAATGATAAGGCTTCGTTGTAACGTTGTTTCCAGAGCGCAGATTAGTTAGCACCATGATTGCACCATTAATCCAGTGGAAACTGCTAGTTTTTAGCCCAAGCATTTCAAAAGATCTGACTCATATTACTGGAGCAACATTTATCTCTTCCGGTCACGGATTGGCAGGACACATTTTACATTCATAACATGTCACAGGCCTTTCTAAAACTATTGGCAGGACACATTTTACATTCATAACATGTCACGGGCCTTTCTAAAACTATTTGCGGGCCACATTTGTTTTACACCTTGTTCAGTCATGTTTGTTAGCTCATTAGCTAGCTAGCAAACAACCTGGTAACTTTACCAGTATATCCAAACATTTGTTTTACACCTTGTTCAGTCATGTTTGTTAGCTCATTAGCTAGCTAGCAAACAACCTGGTAACTTTACCAGTATATCCAAACATTTGTTTTACACCTTGTTCAGTCATGTTTGTTAGCTCATTAGCTAGCTAGCAAACAACCTGGTAACTTTACCAGTATATCCAAACATTTGTTTTACACCTTGTTCAGTCATGTTTGTTAGCTCATTAGCTAGCTAGCAAACGACCTGGTAACTTTACCAGTATATCCAAACATTTGGAGGCACAGAAAGAAAGGAAAGGGAATAGCTTATTCAGGAGATCAATGATCAATGAATGAATGGAACAATGAATGGCACAAGCATTTCGCTACACCCGCAATAACATCTGCTAAATATGCGTACGTGACCAATAAAATTGTATTTGATTTGAATGAGAGATGTCCTGCATGACATCATCACAAATGCTCTTAAAGAGACAGCGAACAATTTTCGATGTAATGCATCTCAATAGGAAAATAGTGCTTTTACATAATGTAGAAACCTTATATTCCCCAAAATTACTTTTTCATTTCAATGAGAGGTATCTGTATCAACATTTTAGGTTTTTATAATAAACACATGTATTTACAGGGTTCCATATGAGTTTTTAGGGCACAACATGGGCTGTAGAGCAGCTAGACTTCATATAGGCTACATCTCAAACCATTTCAAAAATCAGATTTTCTGGTTCTCCTAACCTTTTTAAAGGCGGGAGGACCAGTGCTACCAATGAAAAATGTAAATTTAGAGCCCTGTGCGTATTAAATATTACAATACTACCACACTACTAAGCTAGGGTACATACTACAGAGTTCAGGAAAAAACTTGAATAAAGGAAGGAAATGTTGGTTAGAGAGGTTTGGTTCTCGGCTCTAATCTTCTCCCCTCTGCCTCTCTCTTTCAGGACTGGTTATGAGCAGGATGTAGAGTTTGGGAACACGGTTCAGCTGGGAGACTGCCATGGTGAGCCCCTCCCATTCATACCAACCCATCTCTTTCTCACTCTCTCTTGCTACCACACACCATCAGTCTGCACAACCAACCAGTAACACACTACCAGTAACACCAGTAACCACACCATACCAACACACCAATCAGTAACCCTCCCTACATGGTTCTATGTTCAGTATTAACATACACATCCACCGTAGATCCACATACTGTACACAGCCAGGCCACCTGTAACTAATGCTGCCTACTTGGAGGGGAGAAACATAGACGTGCTCTACCAGTAGCAGTACTAAGACAGTGTTGCTATAGGAGACACACCAGGCCGAACCATAGAACTAGAACAGGGGATAGAGGCCATGCATAGCTGTCTCTCCTCTAGAGACAGACAAGACTTGGAGCAATAGGCCGACTCAGACAACCTGTCCTTTAGCTTTTTATCATTTGATTCAAAAGAACTACACTCTTAGTTATCGGGGCTTTTTTTTGTTTTGGGACTTTACTTTTGGGTTCCTTTATACTGATTTGTTGTTCCTTTAATTGTTTTAGTGTTTTTGGCCACTACATCTGCGACAGATTACAAATCATTTGGTGACCCGACCTCTGGTTAGTTGGATCTTTTATTCAGCTGGTTTCTTTCTTTCCTTGAACTCCGAACCCCTCTCTCCTTCCATCCTTCCTTCAACGCTGCTCACTCTTCATCTTATTTAACAAACCTCCTCTTCTTCAACACCTTTTTATCTTCTTCATCATCTCAACAAACATCATCACCGGGTCTCGTCAGAAATCTCCATCTCCACACGGACTCATTTCCTCACTTCATCTTCCTCACGCACCTCCTCTTTACTTCCTGCATGCTCACTCGGCGCCCCTCCCTCCTCTGATGTCATCACTGCTATCACTGCTAAATCATCGCTGCTGTGTACCAAAGACCTTCCTCAGACAACTCTCACCCTTTTCCCCTTTCAAACTGTATCCTGTCTCAACAAAATGAATCTGACAACTGTATTTCTATGACTGGTAATGATAAATAAAATAGCTCTTGAATCAGAAAATGTATGATTTTTTCAAACAGCATTATCATAAAACATAAAACCTATTATGTTATGTAAACTAACCCACATGTGCGTACACATACCAATCCATGTCTACTAACCAGGATGTAAGCTAACAGCCTGCTGGCCTCATGTCTACACACCGTGTTAACAGTTTGTTTGTCACCACAGACATGGAGTTGTCATCTACGTCATTCACAGACCAGCCCAGTGGGCCCATACACCCCCCAGTACCCCCAGTACTCACCCCCACCCTGAGCCCCCATCCTGGGTTTGGTCCTGGGGAAGGGCCTGGGTTGGGGCCTGGGGCTGGTTTTCCAGACCTGTATGGCTCAGGGTTTGTGCAGCAGGATGACCCGGCCACCTCCCATTCACTAGAGTCACTCCCAGGGGGCCTAGAGGGTAAGGCCTAGCAGGGAGAGAGAGAACTGCTGCCACCACACTGTATGGAGCCCTGACGGTCACACACAGTACACACAGTACCAGTACCTGACACACACACACACAGTACCAGTACCTGACACACACACACAGTACCAGTACCTGACACACACACACAGTACCAGTACCTGACACACACACACACAGTACCAGTACCTGACACACACACACACAGTACCAGTACCTGACACACACACAGTACCAGTACCTGACACACACACACAGTACCAGTACCTGACACACACACACAGTACCAGTACCTGACACACACACACACACACACACAGTACCAGTACCTGACACACACACACACAGTACCAGTACCTGACACACACACACACAGTACCAGTACCTGACACACAAACACAGTACCAGTACCTGACACACACACACAGTACCAGTACCTGACACACACACACACACAGTACCAGTACCTGACACACACACACACAGTACCAGTACCTGACACACACACAGTACCAGTACCTGACACACACACACAGTACCAGTACCTGACACACACACAGTACCAGTCAAAAGTCCAGACACATCTACTCATTCAAGGGTTTTTCTTTATTTTTACTATTTTCACACCAGAATAACCTGAAGACAACAAAACTATGAAATAACACATGAATCCTGTAACCAAAAACACATTATACCAGTCAAAGCCTTTGTCTTGATGGCAGCTTTGCACACTCTGGCACTAGACCATTCATGAGGGGTTTTGTTTTATTTTTACATTGAGAATAAACTTGTTTTGCACATTGGCATTGACACTCTTGGCATTCTCTAGACCAGCTTCAAGGAACTTGTTGGTTGAAATAACACATACTTTTTACTATTTGCACACTCTTGGCATTCTAGACCAGCTTCATGAGGAACTTGTTGGTTGCTTTGCACACTCTTGGCATTCTCTAGACCAGCTTATGAGGAACTTGTTGGTTGCTTTACTCTTGGCATTCTAGACCAGCTTCATGAGGAACTTGTTGGTTGCTTTGCACACTCTTGGCATTCTAGACCAGCTTCATGAGGAACTTGTTGGTTGCTTTGCACACTCTTGGCATTCTCTAGACCAGCTTCATGAGGAACTTTGCACACTCTTGGCATTCTAGACCAGCTTTGAACTTGTTGGTTGCTTTGCACACTCTTGGCATTCTCTAGACCAGCTTCATGAGGAACTTGTTGGTTGCTTTGCACACTCTTGGCATTCTCTAGACCAGCTTCATGAGGAACTTGTTGGTTGCTTTGCACACTCTTGGCATTCTCTAGACCAGCTTCATGAGGAACTTGTTGGTTGCTTTTCTTGGCATTCTAGACCAGCTTCATGAGGAACTTGTTGGTTGCTTTGCACACTCTTGGCATTCTCTAGACCAGCTTCATGAGGAACTTGTTGGTTGCTTTGCACACTCTTGGCATTTCTCTAGACCAGCTTCATGAGGAACTTGTTGGTTGTTTTGCACACTCTTGCATTCTAGACCAGCTTTGAGGAACTTGTTGGTTGCTTTGCACACTCTTGGCATTCTCTAGACCAGCTTCATGAGGAACTTGTTGGTTGCTTTGCACACTCTTGGCATTCTCTAGACCAGCTTCATGAGGAACTTGTTGGTTGTTTTGCACACTCTTGGCATTCTAGACCAGCTTCATGAGGAACTTGTTGGTTGCTTTGCACACTCTTGGCATTCTCTAGACCAGCTTCATGAGGAACTTGTTGGTTGCTTTGCACACTCTTGGCATTCTAGACCAGCTTCATGAGGAACTTGTTGGTTGCTTTGCACATTTGTGGAAAGAAATTCCACAAATGAACTTTTAACAAGGCACACCTGTTAATTGAAATGCATTGCAGGTGACTACCTCATAAAGCTGGTTGAGAGAATGCCAAAGGTGTGCAAAGCTCTCATTAAGGCAAAGGGTGGCTACTTTGAAGAATCTCAAATATAACATATATTTTGATTTGTTTAATACTTTTTCGGTTACTACATGATTTCATATGTGATATTTCATAGTTTTGATGTCTTCACTATTATTCTACAAGAAATACCCTTGAATTAGTAGGTGTGTACATTTTGACTGGTACTGTACACACACACACACACACACCACATGCACGCACACACACCCCGCATACACCCCGCATACACACACACGCATACACACACACACACCTTCACACACACACACACCTTCACACACACACACACACACACACACACACACACACACACACACACACACACACACACACACACACACACACACACACACACACACACACACACACACACACACACACACACACACACACACACTCAGGGGCAGGTATTTGGGATTACCATCAATTGATAGAGCAGATTACATTTTTCAGATTTTGTTATGATTTATATTTCATCCAACTTCATGTATTTTGATTTATTTATTGATTTATTGTCATGATTATAATGATTTTCTACATGGTGAAAATGTATTTTCTCCCTTTTTTAAACAATTCTTTCATTATCTTCAAACCATCTGCACTTCTATATTCTTTCTTCAGACTCTTTATTTTGCCCTCGTTTCTCTCTCTGCCAGTAGACCCTATAACCCTGGCTGTTACAGTTGAAGGGTTAACCCTGTTCCCGGGTGTAAAGGGTTAACCCTGGGAGTTTTGTAACCCTAGGAGCGTTAGAGCACGTCCCAGGCCTGTCCATTAACCCCTCCGGCTCCAGGACCTCTCTCTGTCTCTCTCCTGCTCTGTGAATGTTTAACTCGTCCATGTCTGTGGTTACTAACCAAGCTGCAGTCTAGAAACAGAACAGCCTCACCTTGTAGAGAACAAACTACAACCTCTTCCCATTGACAATGCTGGGGAGTCAATGGTTCATTGTCTTTCTGATTTTGTGAGAACAAGTCTTTCTCTGTCCTGGTTAGGAATACACTAACCCTGGTTAGGAATACACTAACCCTGGTTAGGAATACACTAACCCTGGTTAGGAATGCACTAACCCTATTTCTATCGGGACAAATGTTTGACACTTGGTAGGGAAAAAAGCAACACTTCAATTCTTCCTCTTCAAACTAACATAAAACTACTTCTTCTAGATTGGCTTACATCACCGGAGTGGTTGTGGGGTCCTAACCATTTTCACCATGTATTTACAATTAAGAATGACGAGAGTGGAAGCCAATCTGAATGGTTTTGGCAACGATAAAATCCCTGTTGGATAGCGGACAGAATACCTTTAAGGGGAAAAGCAGAGAAACCATGCATTACTGAGTGTCTACAAACACACCTGATATAGAGGTGTAGTGTAAAACTGTGATTGGCTGTGATTGTGTGTGTCAGGGTGTTCGTTAACCAATGGGGTGTGTGACTTCAGGTGTGTGGGAGATCCAGGCGGGAGAAGCCAATCAGATGGTCCACATGAATATCCTGATCAGCTGTGTGTTGGCTGCCTTCCTCCTGGGTGCGCTAGTGGCCGGCCTGGTGGTGTTCTGCTACAGAGACTCCTTCCTCCGCCACAAGCCCCGGCACGCCCACAAGGATGCAGAGTCAGCCCCCTCCTGCAGCGACTCCACCGGATCCTTCGCTAAGCTCAACGGGCTCTTCGACAGTCCTGTCAAGGTAACCTGAAGCCCTGAATACAGAGTGCAATTTATGAGTCAACACATTATTCAGTAACCGAGTGTTACAGACTGACATTGTCGTTGTATCTTATGTAGATAGATAGAACCAGAGTGTGAATTATACAGTGACATTCAGGGTGCGGCGTCCACAATTTATTTTATTTTGGGGGACGGGGGAAATAGACATCTGCATGTACTCTGATCACTGGAAATAGACATCTGCATGTACTCTGATCACTGGAAATAGACATCTGCATGTACTCTGATCACTGGAAATAGACATCTGCGTGTACTCTGATCACTGGAAATAGACATCTGCATGTACTCTGATCACTGGAAATAGACATCTGCGTGTACTCTGATCACTGGAAATAGACATCTGCGTGTACTCTGATCACTGGAAATAGACATCTGATCACTGGAAATAGACATCTGCATGTACTCTGATCACTGGAAATAGACATCTGCGTGTACTCTGATCACTGGAAATAGACATCTGCATGTACTCTGATCACTGGAAATAGACATCTGCGTGTACTCTGATCACTGGAAATAGACATCTGCATGTACTCTGATCATTGGAAATAGACATCTGCATGTACTCTGATCACTGGAAATAGACATCTGCGTGTACTCTGATCACTGGAAATAGACATCTGCATGTACTCTGATCACTGGAAATAGACATCTGCATGTACTCTGATCACTGGACGTAGATCTGTTTACAAAACACCAAAAAGTGTGCCTACTGACATTCGGCGAATACCATTGATTAGGCCAAATTAATTGCTGCTTCTTGCTGACAAATTTAAATGTTTTGTTCCTTGAAAAGTCAAGACAACTGAAATGGGTCTGAAACTGTCCTGGGGAAAATGGGTGGTTACCCTAACACACATGGTCAATTTACTAGACTAGGCTACAATGTGTAGGCCTATAGAGTACCACAGTATGAGTCATAATACCCTCCAATCGTTTTTCCACCATACATTTTTCCCATAGAGGATTTTAGAAACACTTCAAATAAGGGCTGTGTTTCGCGTAGGTTTACTTTGGCATGACGTTTTAATAACCGTGTAAATCTCTAGGGCAAGGTGATTTTTATCAAAATAGTCGCCTGTGTTTATCCCCTAAAAATTAAACGCTAAACTATAAATACCATGATTGATCTGGACAAGCCTGCCAAATAGAGGCAAAGGTAAGAATCTCTGGATTAACTATCTGTTAGCTAAATGTAGCAATTCTGTAAACTGTCTTGTGCAAGTTTTAACTTGACACAATACCTGTTAGCAAAGGTGTCAGCTAGAGACGACGTGCAGAAGCCTGCAGGGATTTGTAGTCTTGCATGATGTCTACGTTGTTGCTAATTAGCATTTTCAAACCGAAAAGTAAATAGAGCTGACTATATTGATAAAAGTCACCTTGTCCGAGAGAGATTTACATGGTTATTAAAACGTCACGCCTGGGTAAGCCTCCACGAAACACAGCCCTTATTTTAAGTGTTTCTAAAATTTCCCTATGAGAAAAATTAATGATGAAAAACGATTGGAACCACTTCCATGTTTGACCGCTAGGTTTTATGGGTATTGACATCTCCACTGTGGGGTAGCCAGTGATGTAGCAGTAAATAAATGGTGGGTGAACTCTGATTGCCGGTTGCAGTGAAAAAAGTTCCGCGCCCTATACTTTCAATGCATTTTTCAGAAAAGAAGGGTCAACTGCATTTTGTTGCCTTTACCCTCCACTAGGCCTACACTGCCAGTAGCCTACGCTCTCAACTGAAGCAATTTTACACACATGAACATAAACAGAACAGGTAGCCTACATTCAATATAATGCACAAGTTGAATTCTTAGATTCTTCACAGATCATGTGACATAAACCACAACCTTTCTTTCCCTACATTTATGACATTACTGATAGTGTAATTTGGAATTATTAAGCATTTAATGATTGAATTAGAACATTGAACTTAAACCCTGTACTATTCCTAGATCTTGGAGATCTCGGAAAAAGCACTAAGTGTAACCATGCCTATGTAAAATGTCATTATCCAAAATAATGTAGGCCTATGCCATTACCAAATCGAAGTCTTCTGAAGAGTCTACTATAGGCGTACTGTCATTAATGTTGGATGGAATGGTTGCGCATTGCTATTTAGCTGTAGGCTGGTTGTCTAGTGATATTGGAGACAATCATCAGCTGATCCAGGCAAGAAAACTGATATTGATTGAAAATAATAAAGCTAAATAAATGGTCTACTTCTGGTCGCGGACGGCACAGAGAACAGCGATACCCGCGCCCGCCTGAGAAACAAAGCAATGAGCGCTCTGAACAGCTGACTGACAAAAGCAAACCATTATGAATGAACGGATATATCTAATGCATTGGAATTAAAGGCTATTTTTATCAAGGGGACTTGGCAAACAAATGGCGAAAGTGAACAAGTGCAAAGAAAAATCTGTGTTTAAAGGAGCTCAGCTGAGGCTGGAATTCAGCACTAGTGAGTGGACAGTGCTGTGGACAGGGAGACGTGCAGCCTCATCGAAATAAATGGTTTAAACCATGACAGAAAGGTGGGGGTGTTTGATTAATTTGTCAACATTTATTTTCATATTTACCACTGCTTTTAAACAAATAGGAGAATAGTTAACCCCTCAAAGTTGGACTTTTGTTTCATTCAAGGGAGCTGAGCCCCCCCGGCTCCCCTGTAATTCACATTTACAGTGCCTTCGGAAACTCCAAGTGGGCTGTCATGTGCCTTTTACTGAGCAGTGGCTTCCATCTGGCAACTCTACCATAAAGGCCTGATTGGTGGAGTGCTACAGAGATGGCTGTCCTTCTCAAAGGTTCTCCCATCTCCACAGAGGAACTCTAGAGCTCTGTCAGAGTGACCATTGGGTTCTTGGTTACCTCCTTGACCAAGGCCCTTCTCCCCCGATTGCTCAGTTTGGCCAGCAGGCCAGCTTTAGGAAGAGTCTTGGCGGTTCCAAACTTCTTCCATTTAAGAATGATGGAGGCCTCTGTGTTCTTGGGGACCGTCAATGCTGCAGACATTTTTTGGGGTATTGTGTGTAGATTGCTGAGGATTTATTTTTATTTAATCCATTTTATAATAAGGCTGTAATGTAACAAAATGTTGAAAAGTAAAGGTCTGGATACTTTCTGAAGGCACTGTATGTATGTATGTATGTATGTATGTATGTATGTATGTATGTATGTATGTATGTATGTATGTATGTATGTATGTATGTATGTATGTGTGTGTGTGTGTGTGTGTGTGTGTGTGTGTGTGTGTGTGTGTGTGTGTGTGTGTGTGTGTGTGTGTGTGTGTGTGTGTGTGTACAGTATGTACAGTATGTACAGTATGTGTTGGCTGAAGGAACCAAATGAACAAAGCCCTCTCTTCTGTCCTGTCTTGTCTCCAGGAGTACCAGCCAAGTCTGGACTGTCCCAAGCTGTACACCAACTTACTGAGCAGTGGTAAGGACCTGACGCCTAACGGAGACACCAAGACCATGATCCTCCGGGACGGCTGTCAGCCCCCCGAGCTGGCCGCCCTGCCCACCCCCGAGTCTACCCCTGTGCTGCAGCAGAAAGGCCTGCAGCCAATCAGGAACCAATGGGAGCGAGCCAATCACCACGGGAAGATCAACGGATCCAGGAAGAACTCCAACTCTACCTCCTCCTCCATTGCCAAGAGTCCCCAGTTCCACCCCAGTTCCCCCCCTCCTCACCCCCAGCCCCACGCCCACCCTGCGCTGGGACACTCCCACATCCCCAGCGCCGTCGTCCTTCCCAACGCCACGCACGAATACCGCAGTGGTTACCATGGAAACCCGACCGACGACGTCACGCCGCCGCGCACCCTGGACAGGAAGCCAGAGAACATGGAACACCTGCAGGCCACGCCCCCTCATTCTAAAGGAAGCAGGAAGGAGCAGAAGAGGTCGCTGGATGCCAGGAACACACTGAACGACCTGCTGAAGCACCTGAACGATGCTAACACGGCTAACGCTAGCTCCAAGGCTATCCTCCAAGAGGGGGCCGGCTCAGCGCCCCGACCCAGCAGACAACACCTGATGCTGGAGCCTCTAGGGGACATCACTGAGGTTCCCCCCAAGGTCCCCAGCCGAGAGGCCTCTCTTTACTCCCCCTCCTCCTCCTCCTCTCTGCCCAGGCACAGCCCCACCAAGAGGGTAGACGTCCCACTGCCCTCCACCCCTAGCTCCCCCACAGGCAGCCTGGGTATGGGAGGAAGCATGAGCGGCACCCTGGAGAGGAGGTACGGCTCTCATCACAGGATCTCTTCTCACAGACACTCCCTCACCGCCACCTCTCCCAACGGGGTCAGTATGGGGTGTCGTTGTCCCACCAACACAGTATGAACAGAGGGGGTACATGCCCCCACCCCTCCCTCCAGACTGGACTCCCAGAGGGGGCTTCACTCCCCCATCAACACCCCCACCCCCTCCCTGTCCCGCCAGAGCAGCTACAGTGGGCACGGCTCGCTCCCCCGCCAGGGGCTTAAACGAACCCCGTCCCTAAAGCCTGACGTCCCCCCTAAACCCAACGCCTTCACCCCACAGACTCCTCAGATGAGGGTGGTCAACAAGTACAGCTACTAGGACACCATAGACACTATGGAGTGTACTACCAAGGGACGGGGCAGGGGCACTACTGAGTGTGCTCTAGAGCCAGACTGGTTGTGAGAAGGCTTAGGGAGAGAGTAGGATCATGTGTGTGTCGGTGTGTGTTCCCAGTGGAATGATTCATTCCTTCACTCTAAAAAGAGAAAATCACACCAGATGTGACGTGGAGGTCTGTGTCTTGTCTTGTGGCTCCATGTTTCTCTCCATCTCACAACACACTGGTCAGTCTCCTCTAACCCTGACCCCTGGCCCTGACTCACTAACCCCAGCCCAGCCCCAGGACATAAGGCAGGATGGGGGTAGGGGTCCTGAAGGGGACTAGCGTGGCCCCCAGTGTGTAGCCTGGCCCTATGATCCCGACTGTGGACGGTACGAGGTCTAACTCCGAGAACTACTTGAAGAATGGGTCTGATGTCTCACTGTCACTAAGCACTGTCTGTTTGTGTCACAAATGGCACCCTATTCCCCTTTGTTGTCAACTACTTCTGACCACGGCACATAGGCCTGGTTGTACCTAGTGCACTATATAGGGAATAAGGGTGCCATTTGGGGGACACCCTATGTCTTCCCATGAATGTGAACTGGACTGAACTGAACAAGGAGGAGGAATACAATAGAACTGTTTGTATCTTATATGTCTGACTGATGGGGAGAGCAGCGAGGAGACACACTAAACATAGTGTCCCTTTAGTGTCCCTTTAGAGGTGTTTAACTCAACTATAAAGACTGAGGAGGAAGGAAGGCAACAGAGAGAACACCACTGTGTGTCAGCTGGAGGGTAAAACCCAATGTACAGCAAACACATACACACACACTTTGCTTGGGGAGGTGAAAGGCCTGGCTGCCTACGTACCCTAACAGGGACCCTCTGTAACTCACTGGGATAACTACTAAACACGTTTGCTGCTATTGGTTTATGATGAGTAATGTATGTTGAGTGTATTTAGTCCTCTTATGTGTCTGTACCCTACAGCTGCCGTTGTCTCCTGACGTGTGTGTGTGTGTGTGTGTGTGTGTGTGTGTGTGTGTGTGTGTGTGTGTGTGTGTGTGTGTGTGTGTGTGTGTGTGTGTGTGTGTGTGTGTGTGTGTGTGTGTGTGTGTGTGTGTGTCTGTGTGTCTGTGTCTGTGTCTGTGTCTGTGTCTGTGTCTGTGTGTCTGTGTGTGTGTGTGTGTGTGTGTGTGTGTGTGTGTGTGTGTGTGTGTGTGTGTGTGTGTGTGTGTGTGTGTGTGTGTGTGTGTGTGTGTGTGTGTGTGTGTGTGTGCGTACAGACCATGCAATTCAATGCACTGTTATAACAGGCTCCAGTGACATCAGAGTCCTCTATCAACACATACCACTCTTCTCCTGTCTCACACAGACACACAGATACAAACGGGCGATGCAGAGACCTTTCCTCCAGTCTTTCAATGTAGCAGAGTGGTATTTAGAAACATTTCATCCAACCCACTTCAACAGGCTGGTGTTGTTTTGGTTTGGTTTTCTTTATTTTATTCAGAAATGAAAGACGTAAACATTTTAAGCAACACCAATGGGTTTAGTTCTGTCAGGTTGAAATGGCGTCCTGTAACATGTCTGTCTGTCTCACCTACCAACTGCATGTCCATCACTAGTGTTAGTCTCTGTGCTCCGTTGGGAGTTCACACACTGCTCTCTGTGTGGTAGTTGCCCCAAGGTACAGATGCAGGATCAGCTTACCCTCTCTCAAACCTAATCTTAACCATTTCCAGGGTAACTGATCTTAGATCTTCGGTTCTCTGGTTGCCATTTTGGTTCCAGAGGCAGTGTTGTGTTTGCAGTTTCCCAGTGAGTGTACAATCACACCAACATTTACCAATGTGTCCTACCGAGTCATGCTGGTAATGACAAGATACTGTACATATTATAAATATATGAGTATACATATTTTTAGGCCAGTTAACCCCAATCTGTGCATCCTGTGCCTTAATTCAACGAATGATCGATATACAGAAATATTGAGGGAAAAAAGTGATTTGGTCCTGAATGTCATTATTGTTACAATATAACCTAAGCAACTCTGATTATTTGAATTCAGAGTGAAATTTGTGTTCTGCATTTCAATTTGTATTTATCTACCAAACTGCAGTTATTTTGATTCTAGAACTAAGAGTCGGTTTAGTCACCAACATTCCATTACAGAATGCAGACTGAAGCAAAGCATGCTGGGATTACAGTATCCGTATATGACCTCATGAAGAAGAAGGCTGCTGATAGAACAAGCTGAGGTTCCATGCAGTGAATGTACTATTATGGCAAGGGGATGTAGACTGACTCTTGTCTTTTCTCTAAACGCTTTGCTTCAAAACACTCAGCTCAACATGGCACTATACAGCCAATATACAGTAAACAGTCAATACAGTACTCAATAAACCATCCAACCCAGTATTAAGGTAAACACTCCGGGTAATTATTATAGATCAAAGATGTGTATTTAATGGCTTAATAAACTGTTCCATTAGAGTGAGCAGTGGTCATGTGACCGGGACATGTAAAACAACAGGATGTGGGTCAGATCTCACATTGACATTGAGGTTCATGATTTGGGTACATTTACTTTATTTGGGGAATTAATTTGTCTGCCTGTTTGGAACCCGAAGCCACATTTTGTTTCAAAAGATAATGGTATTAATTAAAGTCTGTTGTCTATCAGTCGTCCTCTGCTAACCAGCGTTTGGGCTCACACACACACACACACACACACACACACACACACACACACACACACACACACACACACACACACACACACACACACACACACACACACACACACACACACACACACACACACACACACACACACACACACACACACACACACACACACACACACACCCCTGTTCCATGCGTCCAGACATGCTGTGCTCAGCTGTCTTGTGCATTGCCATATTGACCTGGATCTTTGTGTTGCAGTGTCAGTCTAAAGCCTTCCTACCCTCCTGTCTATCTATGCTCTGTGTGTGCAGATGAACCAGCCTCGTTGACATTACCTTTCTAATACTGTTCTGATTGGACAGTAAGCCCTCCTGATGTTTGTTCAGAGTGTTTGTAGATATGTTGTAAAGTTGGAACTGTGAATGTGTACAAAATGATCGTCTTTTGTTTCAGGACTTCTTGTTGAATTTTTTTTAACACGGCATGTATAGTTGAAATAAAATATTACTGCACAGAATTCTGATTCTGAGAGAAACCCTTGTTTTTCATGATTCTCAGAAGACAGCGGATTAGACCAGTGACTCTCTAATCCAGTTAGTGAGTACAAAATGCAGCGATCACTGAACTCACTAGAGGAGTCAGACATCAACATACTGTTCATGTTCAACTGTATTGATTTAGCAAAGCTTTTGTTTAATTAGAGTTTCATGAGTGAAATCTTAACTGGGACACTAATGCCTATATTTATACTAGTGTTCCTTCTTCAACATATCCCACAGCAGAAGAACAGGCTATTTGCCTCCATGCACCCCTGCTATCATCACAAACCACTAGCTAACATCAAGCACTATTTACACCTCTGCCAAACAATGTCCTGTTTTCCTCTGGCATTGAGTGAGCTACATATCTACAGTTAAACATGTAAGACAGCATTGTTTCAGAAATAGAAATTCAAAATGTGGATGGAGATTTGTTAAGATTTGGTGTTGCAGGCCAGGCTGTTTCTGCTTAGGGTTGCCAATAAGTCATTGTTGCCTTGCCAATAGTGTTGTTGTCTTGCCAACAACAATGTTGATTTGTTGCATTTCCAAAGCTAAGTAGTGCTGTTGCATGCCTAGGCTTTAGCTTAGTGGGCTTACATGGTCTTGAGATTTGCAGATGACCTTGGTTCGATTCCCTTTTGGTCATAGCAGCGCAGGATTGGTGATTAACATCTGAGAGGAGATCTGTTGCAGAGCAGAGGGTATTTGTGTGTGTGTGTGTGTGTGTGTGTGTGTGTGTGTGTGTGTGTGTGTGTGTGTGTGTGTGTGTGTGTGTGTGTGTGTGTGTGTGTGTGTGTGTGTGTGTGTGTGTGTGTGTGTGTGTGTGTGTGTGTGTGTGTGTGTGTGGTCATGTGGGAAAGTTTCCAGAGTGGTTTGTTTCTGTGGAGATGAACATCAGGTCCCTTCCTGCTCTGGGCTTAAGACCTGAGCCTCAGCACTGTGCCAGGCCCTTGAACACACACTAACACACTGTACACATGCACACTAACCCAGTACGGTCACAGTGATGAGATGAGATATAGAAGAGCGGACCAGGCCTGGGTGGGGGTATGAGGAGGCTACTCTTAACCCGCTTGATCCGTTGAATGAGCAACAACAATGCTGAAGAATGACATCCTCTGTTCTACAGATCCACACTAACACACAATGGGGTTCTGCTTGTGATTCCATGATTCATGGTGTTGTCATTGCAGTGGCAGATGTAATGCTATTTAATGTCTCCTCTATTTGCCCCCCCAGTCATGCTGTAACACTGGGCCTGAAGGACACCATGCCTGCACCCCCCCCTTCAGTCATGCTGTAAACCTGGGCCTGAAGGACCCCATGCCTGCAACCCCCCCCTCCCCCACAACACACACATACACATACATACAAAAGAAATTCAAATGTATTTGTAATAATGACAATTACAACAATACCAAATTAACACTTTTTTTAACTTAATACAATACATCAATAAAATAAATGTAGCCTCAAGTAGATAATGAAACATGTTCAATTTGGTTTAAATAATGCAAAAACAAAGTGTTGGAGAAGAAAGTAAAAGTGCAATATGTGCTATGTAAGAAAGCTAATGTTTCAGTTCCTTGATCAGAACATGAGAACATATGAAAGCTGGTGGTTCCTTTTAACATGAGTCTTCAATATTCCCAGGTAAGAAGTTTTAGCTTGTAGTTATTGTAGGACTATTTCCCTCTATACCATTTGTATTTCATTAACCTTTGACTATTGGATGTTCTTAAAGGCACTTTAGTATTGCCAGTGTAACAGTATTGTTATGCAGGTGAATGAGGACCCAAAAGCGACTTGGCGAAAACAGAGTCTTTAATCCAGTAAAGTAAAATACAATCAAAAAACACAACTTCCACTCGTAATGACGAGAACCGACTGGAGACTCGATCTTGAACAGCAGGTAGCCTCGGGAAGGCACTTGAACCTAGCAGACTCAGACACCTGCTCACCACGCAGCATCTGAGGGAAACACGACACGACTGGGCGATACACAAACACAGCACGGTGACCAATACATACAAGGATCCGACAGGACAGGAACGGAACACAAAGGAAGAAATAGGGACTCTAATCAGGGAAAGGATCGGGAACAGGTGTGGGAAGACTAAATGATTGATTAGGGGAATAGGAACAGCTGGGAGCAGGAACGGAACGATAGAGAGAAGAGAGAGCGAGAGAGTGAGAGAGGGAGGGGGAGAGAGAGGGATAGAAAGAGGGAACGAACCTAATAAGACCAGCAGGGGGAAACGAACAGAAGGGAAAGCATAATGACAAGACAATATATGACAAAACATGACAGTACCCCCACTCACCGAGCGCCTCCTGGCGCTCTCGAGGAGGAACACTGGCGGCAACGGAGGAAATCATAGATCAAACGGTCCAGCACGTCCCGAGAAAGAACCCAACTCCTCTCCTCAGGACCGTAACGAAAAAAAACGATAAAAGGGAAACTAGGGTACTACTCTAAAAAAAAAATGAGACACGGGTAGAGAACTGAAAACTTTAGAGCAAACAGGACCAAACAGGCCAGGAGAGTAACAACTAGGGACAGACTGAGACACAGCAAGGGCAGGAACAAGAACAGGAGAGATGCGATGGCAGGGAACAGACTGAGACCCAGCAAGACCAGGAGCAGAAGCAGAAAAATACGCACAAGGGTGGACCCCATCGTCAGTATCGGAGCGCTGGGACAGAATGGCTCCCACGCCCACCCCCGACGCGTCAACCTCAACAATAAACTGTTTAGTGACGTCAGGTGCAACAAGGATAGGAGCGGAAGCAAAACGCTTCTAAAGAGATCAGAACAACAATCATACGACCGGTGAGGAGGAAGGGAGTTGGTTCTGGACCGACTGAAGACCGTGCGCAGACCATGATATTCCTCCGGCACTCCTGTCAAATCACCAGGTTCCTCCTGAGAAGAGGGGACAGAACAAACAGGAGAAATAGCAGACATTAAACACTTCACATGACAAGAAACGCTCCAGGAAAGGACAGAACCACTAGACCAATCAAAAGAAGGATTATGACACACTAGCCAGGGATGACCCAAAACAACAGGTGTAAAAGGTGAACAAAAAATCAAAAAAGAAATGGTCTCACTATGGTTACCAGATACAGTGAGGGTTAAAGGTAGTGTTTCATATAATATACTGGGGAGAGGACTACCATCCAAGGCAAACATGACCGTGGGCTCCCTAACTGTCTGAGAGGAATGTCATGTTCCCGCGCCCAGGCTTCGTCCATAAAACAGCCCTCTGCCCCAGAGTCTATTAATGCACTGCAGGATGTTGCCGATCCGGTCCAGCGTAGATGGACCGGTAAAGTAGTACATGTACTTGACGGAGAGGACCGTCTAGTAGCGCTTATCAGTCGCCCTCCGCTTACTGATGAGCTCTGGCCTTTAACTGGACATGACATGACAAAATGACCAGCGGAACCGCAATAGAGACAGAGGCGGTTGGTGATTCTCCGTTCCCTCTCCTTAGCCGAGATGCGAATACCCCCAGCTGCATGGGCTCAACACCTGAGTCAGTGGGGAAAGACGGTAGTGTCGGAGAGAGGGGAGACACAGTTAACGCGAGCTCTCTTCTATGAGCTCGGTGACGAAGATCTACCCGTCGTTCAATGCGAATAGCGAGTTCAATCAAAGAATCCACGCTGGATGGAACCTCCCGAGAGAGAATCTCATCCTTAACCTTAGCGTGGAGTCCCTCCAGAAAACGAGCGAGCAACGCCTGCTCGTTCCAGTTACTGGAGGCAGCAAGAGTGCGAAACTCTATAGAGTAATCCGTTATGGATCGATTACCTTGACATAGGGAAGACAGGGACCAGGAAGCTTCTTTCCCAAAAACTGAGCGATCAAAAACCCTTATCATCTCCTCTTTAAAGTTCAGATAATTGTTAGTACACTCAGCGCTTGCCTCCCAGATAGCTGTGCCCCACTGCCGAGCCCGACCAGTAAGGAGTGATATGACGTAGGCAATCCGAGCTCTCTCTTGAGTATGTGTTGGGTTGGAGAGAGAACACGATATCACACTGGGTGAGAAAGGAGCGGCACTCAGTGGGCTGCCCAGAATAACAAGGTGGGTTATTAACCCTAGGTTCCGGAGGCTCGGAAGAACCGGAAGTAGCTGGTGACACGAGACGAAGACTCTGATACTGTCTTGAGAGGTCGGAGACCTGAGCGGCCAGGGTCTCAACGGCATGCCGAGCAGCAGACAATTCCTGCTCGTGTCTGCCGAGCATCGCTCCCTGGAACTCGAGAGTAGAGTAGAGAGAATCCATAGTCGCTGGGTCCATTCTTGGTCGGATCCTTCTGTTATGCAGGTGAATGAGGACCCAAAAGCGACTTGGCGAAAACAGAGTCTTTAATCCAGTAAAGTAAAATACAATCAAAAAACACAACTTCCACTCGTAATGACGAGAACCGACTGGAGACTCGATCTTGAACAGCAGGTAGCCTCGGGAAGGCACTTGAACCTAGCAGACTCAGACACCTGCTCACCACGCAGCATCTGAGGGAAACACGACACGACTGGGCGATACACAAACACAGCACGGTGACCAATACATACAAGGATCCGACAGGACAGGAACGGAACACAAAGGAAGAAATAGGGACTCTAATCAGGGGAAAGGATCGGGAACAGGTGTGGGAAGACTAAATGATTGATTAGGGGAATAGGAACAGCTGGGAGCAGGAACGGAACGATAGAGAGAAGAGAGAGCGAGAGAGTGAGAGAGGGAGGGGGAGAGAGAGGGATAGAAAGAGGGAACGAACCTAATAAGACCAGCAGGGGGAAACGAACAGAAGGGAAAGCATAATGACAAGACAATATATGACAAAACATGACAAGTATAGCTTCTGTCCCTCTCCTCGCTCTTCCCTGGGCTCGAAGTCATAAACAGTGCAATGCTTGATGCACAACAAAGAGCTGCTGGCAAAACGCACGAAAGTGCTGTTTGAATGAATGTTTACGCGCCTGCTTCTGCCTACCACCGCTCAGTCAGATTATATGCAACGCAGGACACGCTAGATAATATCTAGTAATATCATCAACCATGTGTAGTTAACTAGTGATTATGATTGATTGTTTTTTATAAGATAAGTTTAATGCTAGCTAGCAACTTACATTGGCTTACTGCATTTGCGTAACAGGCAGTCTTCTTGTGGAGTGCAACGAGAGAGAGGCAGGTCGTTATTGAGTTGGACTAGTTAACTGTAAGGTTGCAAGATTGGATCCCCGAGCTGACAAGGTAAAAATCTGTCTTTCTGCCCCTGCACAAGGCAGTTAACCCACCGTTCCTAGGCCGTCATTGAAAATAAGAATGTGTTCTTAACTGACTTGCCTAGTAAAATAAAGATTAAATAAAGGGGAAAAAAATGGGGAAAAAACAGCAAATCAGCGTAACCATGCAGTGACATCACCGTAACCATGCAGTGACACCACGGAAACCATGCAGTGACATCACTGTAACCATGCAGTGACATCACTGTAACCATGCAGCGACACCACTCTAACCATGCAGTGACATCACCGTAACCATGCAGTGACACCACTCTAACCATGCAGTGACACTACTCTAACCATGCAGTGATACCACTCTAACCATGCAGCGACATCACCCTAACCATGTAGTGACACCACTCTAACCATGCAGTGACATCACCCTAACCATGCAGCGGCACCACTCTAACCATGCAGTGACACCACTCTAACCATGCAGCGACATCACCATAACCATGCAGTGACACCACTCTAACCATGCAGCGACATCACCCTAACCATGCAGTGACACCACTCTAACCATGCAGTGACACCACTCTAACCATGCAGTGACATCACCCTAACCATGCAGCGACACCACTCTAACCATGCAGGGACACCACTCTAACCATGCAGTGACACCACTCTAACCATGCAGTGAGACTACACCTACCCTGAGATCTAAGTCAAGAGGTCACTGGTTAACCTTTTCTTGTGGCAACAGGTCACAAATCTTGCTGCTGTGATTCCACACTGTAGTATTTCACCCAGTAACCATGCAGTGACACCACTCTAACCATGCAGCGACATCACCCTAACCATGTAGCGACACCACTCTAACCATGCAGTGACATCACCCTAACCATGCAGTGACACCACTCTAACCATGCAGTGACACCACTCTAACCATGCAGTGACACTACTCTAACCATGCAGTGACATCACCGTAACCATGCAGTGACACTACTCTAACCATGCAGTGACATCACCATAACCATGCAGTGACACCACTCTAACCATGCAGGGACACTACTCTAACCATGCAGTGACATCACCATAACCATGCAGTGACACCACTCTAACCATGCAGTGACACTACTCTAACCATGCAGTGACACCACTCTAACCATGCAGTGACATCACCGTAACCATGCAGTGACACTACTCTAACCATGCAGTGACATCACCATAACCATGCAGTGACACCACTCTAACCATGCAGTGACACTACTCTAACCATGCAGTGACATCACCGGAACCATGCAGTGACACCACTCTAACCATGCAGTGACACCACCTACCCTGAGATCTAAGTCAAGAGGTCACTGGTTGACCTTTTCTTGTGGCAACAGGTCACAAATCTTGCTGCTGTGATTCCACACTGTAGTATTTCACCCAGTAGATATGGGAGTTTATCAAAATTGGTTTCAAATTCTTTGTGGGTCTGTGTAAATCTGAGGGAAATAAATGTCTCTAATATGGTCATACATTTGGCAGGAGGTTAGGAAGTGCAGCTCAATCTCATTTTGTGGTGTTTGTCAATAGCAAGGCTATGCTCACTGAGTCTATACGTAGTCAAAAGCTTTCCTTCATTTAGGGTCAGTCACAGTGGTCAGGTATTCTGCCACTGTGTACTCTCTGTTTAGGGCCAAATAGCATTCTAGTTTGCTCAGTTTTTTGTTAATTCATTCCAATGTGTCAAGTAATTGTCTTTTTGTTTTCTCATGATTTGGTTAGGTCTATTTGTGTTGCTGTCCTGGGGCTGTGTGGTGTCTGTTTGTGTTTGTGAACAGAGCCCCAGGACCAGCTTGCTTAGGGGACTCTTCTCCAGGTTCATCTCTCTGTAGGTGATGAAAGGTTTGGGAATCGCTTCCTTTTAGGTGGTTATAGAATTTAACGGCTGTTTTCTGGATTTTGATAATCAGTGGGTATTGGCCTAATTCTGCTCTGCAGGCATTATTTGGTGTTTTACGTTATATTTGGAGGATATTTTTGCAGAATTCTGCATGCAGAGTCTCAATTTGGTGTTTTTCCCATTTTGTGAATTCTTGATTGGTGAGCGGACCCGAGACCTCACAACCATAAAGGGAAATGGGTTCTATAACTGATTAAAGTATTGTTTGCCAGATCCTAGTATGTCAAATTTGATGTTATCTTTGATGGCATAGAAGGCGCTTCTTGCCTCGTCTCTCAGATCGTTCACAGCTTTGTGGACGTTACTTGTAGCACTGATATTTAGGCCGAGATATGTATAGTTTTTGTGTGCTCTAGGGCAACGGTGTCTAGATGGAATTTGTATTTGTGGTCCTGGGAACTAGAACTTTTTGGAACACCATTATTTTGTCTTACTGAGATTTACTGTCTGGGCCCAGGTCTGACAGAATCTGTGCAGAAGATCTAGGTGCTGCTGTAGGCCCTCCTTAGTTGGGGACAGAAGCACCAAATCATCAGAAACAGTAGGCATTTGACTTCAGATTGTAGTATGTTGAGGCCGGGTGCTGCAGACTGTTCTAGTGCCCTTGTCAATTCATTGATATACAGTTCCAAGACAAAGTTTGTGAACACTTTGGAATTACCTGGATTTCTGCATTGATTACTCAGAAAATGTGGTCTGATCTTGTCAAGGAAATTTTCAATCCCAATGATGATAACAATCACTATAGCTTTAATGGTTAATTATTTGAGTAGGTCAGAGAGGTGTTGAGAAAGTTGGGAACTATACGTGTGAGACCTAATAGTCTATTGTCTAAAAGTAGAGCTAGATATATTCATCAGTCGAGTCAAAAAAATTATAATCCGCTCACATATGAGACCTAATATTCGATCAAAAATCACCTCTATAGATAAGTTTCAATAAAGTAGGTCAGGGACATCATTTGTATGAATATAGATCACCTGTCGAAATACATTTCAGGGGGGATAGTTGAGATCTACCAGAGGCGCACAAATAGGTCTGACTATTCCGAGAGGGAGGAATTAATGATTAATTATTTGAGTAGGTCAGAGAGGTGTTGAGGAAGTTGGGAACTCCCTCTAACGTGTAAGACCTAATATTCTATCAAAAGTCATAAATAAATCATTATTCTGAATTCCTAGGAGATAACAACAAGAAGGGTTCATTAACAATGGGGAGTAAATCCTCAAAGGAAGTTCTGGAATTATATGGAGTCTAAGGATAAAAGGAACATTTATTTCGGCCAAAAATGGAGAGTGAAGTACGAATTTGATGGACGTCTCGATGTGGAAAAGCTATAATTAATTATAAAACAGATACATAAGCCAGACTCAAAGCAGGGATAGAAAAGAAAGAACAGAAAGGAACAGAGCATCTAATTGTAACTCTCGGGGTTAATTGTAGACCAGCATAAGGGAGGATTCAAGGGTAGGAGACCTGGGAAAGACAGTGGTAAAGGGACCGGGAGCGATTGGAAATGTTTCAATTGTGATAAAACTGCCCATTTTGCCAGAGACTGCAAGGCACCCTGTTCCAGCTGTCATAAACCAGGGCATATTTCCCAAAACTGTAAGACCAAAGGGAAAGGCAGGAGAGAGAGACAGAGACAACGAGAGTGAGAGTAGAGAGATATGGAGATGAGACAGCACCAACTTTTTAAAGGTTTTAGATTTTTGAATTGTGTTCAATTAAGTACATATAAACATTGAGGAAGTTTAAAATGAATGATTTGAGGGAGTACAGTGGAATTATCATTATTATTAGGTTTTGTTTGTAGTTAACGTTTGGGCTTCTGAATCTGTGTAGTATAATGAATGCTGAAGAAGTGTTTGTGGGGTTTTTTTCTGGGAAAATGGAGGTTTCATTGTCTCTCTTTGGAATGTTTCCTGGGGCTTTAATCTTAGGGAGAGTGAGTGAGATAGAGGCCGAAAACTACCAAATTGAAAAGGCCTGGAAATGTTTTGTTTGTTTTTAACTTAGGGTTTGCAAATGCCCACACACAACAAATAGTATATAACTGTTAACTATGTTTGATTGGTGTGTACCATTTATTTTGGGTTTGGTGAGTTTTCCTTTTGTCTTAGTGCTAAGGTATCTTAAAGCGGCACGCACACACATGGAATTTTAGAAGTTTTTATTTTCTGAGTTTTAAGAGTATTTTAAGAGTATTTCCAAGATGTTGTGTCCAACAGGTGAATTACAGAAGAAGGTGATTCACTCAATCCAACCAGGAGACTGGGTGTGGATCCAGTCTCTGAGGAGAAAAGACTGGAAGCAGCCCCGTTGGGAAGGCCCATATCAGGTTCTGTTAACCACCGCCTTTGCCATTAGAATAGCTGAGAGAGCCACTTGGGTCCACATTACCCACTGCAAAAAGGTAGGAACACATACAAGCACTGCTGATCACACACAGAGTTAGGAGAAGAACCGAGACAGGGTCCGGGGGTTACCTCCTTAACGAAGATTCCCTATCCCGACCGTTCATCACTGTGTGTGCTACTAGAAGTGTGAGTATGGTGTGGTACCTAGCAGACCGACTAAGGGCAGGAGAGAGTTGGCGGTTTTGGGGAATATTAGTGACTCTGAGCTGCATCATAGTCTTAGTATGCGGGGGTGCGTCACCTGAGTGGGTTGATTCACTGTTGTGGTCATCCTGTCTGGGTTGGCGCCCCCCTTCCCCCTTGGGTTGTGCCGTGGCGGAGATCTTTGTGGGCTATACTCAGCCTTGTCTCAGGATGGTAAGTTGGTGGTTGAAGATATCCCTCTAGTGGTGTGGGGGCTGTGCTTTGGCAAAGTGGGTGGGGTTATATCCTTCCTGTTTGGCCCTGTCCGGGGGTGTCCTCGGATGGGGCCACAGTGTCTCCTGACCCCTCCTGTCTCAGCCTCCAGTATTTATGCTGCAGTAGTTTGTGTCGGGGGGCTAGGGTCAGTTTGTTATATCTGGAGTACATCTCCTGTCCTATTCGGTGTCCTGTGTGAATCTAAGTGTGCGTTCTCTAATTCTCTTCTTCTTTCTTTCTCTCTCTCGGAGGACCTGAGCCCTAGGACCATGCCCCAGGACTACCTGACATGATGACTCCTTGCTGTCCCCAGTCCACTTGGCCATGCTGCTGCTCCAGTTTCAACTGTTCTGCCTTACTATTATTTGACCATGCTGGTCATTTATGAACATTTGAACATCTTGGCCATGTTCTGTTATAATCTCCACCCGGCACAGCCAGAAGAGGACTGGCCACCCCACATAGCCTGGTTCCTCTCTAGGTTTCTTCCTAGGTTTTGGCCTTTCTAGGGAGTTTTTCCTAGCCACCGTGCTTCTACACCTGCATTTCTTGCTGTTTGGGGATTTAGGCTGGGTTTCTGTACAGCACTTTGAGATATCAGCTGATGTACGAAGGGCTATATAAATACATTTGATTTGATTTGATTTGATTAGTAATCTTTCTGATACATCCAGATCCACCACCTTCCGGTACTAATAATACAGTAATCTTTCTGATACATCTGGTTCTAATTATACGACGCCGTTGTCATTGATAAGAAGTAAAAGACAAACTATATAATACACTGACCATCTACGCTGCACCTTGGTCCGGTCATTTCCCTGACGACGTTCATGACACACCTGGTATAGCAACTGCACCACCCGCAACTGCAGGGCTCTCCAGAGGGTGGTGCGGTCTTCCCAACGCATCACCAAGGGCAAACTACCTGCCCTCCAGGACACCTGCAGCACCCGATGTCACAGGAAGGCCAAAAAGATCATCAAGGACATCAACCACCCGAGCCACTGCCTGTTCAGCCCGGTATCATCCAGAAGGCGAGGTCAGTACAGGTGCATCAAAGATGAGACTGAAAAACAGCTCCCATCTCAAGGCCATCAGACTGTTAAATAACCATCACTAGCCGGCTACCACCCGGTTACTCAACCCTGCACCTTAGAGGCTGCTGCCCAATATACATAGACATGGAATCACTGGTCACTTTATTAATGGAACATTAGTCACTTTAATCATGTTTAAATAATGTTTACATACTGCTTTATTCATCTCATGTATATACTGTATTCTATTATACTGTATTTTAGTCAATGCCACTCCGACATTGCTCAATGTAGAATTGATATATTTCCATTATTTTACTTTTAGATTTGTGTTGTATTGTTGTGAATTGTTAGATACTATTGCAATGTTGGAGCTAGGAAGGCAAGCATTTTGCTACACCCGCAATAACATCTGCTAAATATGTATATGTGACCAATACAATTTGATTTGATTTGAAAAAGGCTAACCTGCAAAAGAAGGGGGAATCTGACTAGGACAGGAGCCAGAGGCTCTCTCTCTCTCTCTCTCTCTCTCTCTCTCTCTCTCTCTCTCTCTCTCTCTCTCTCTCTCTCTCTCTGTCTCTCTAGGTTATAATGCAGGTCCCATCGCCCCTGTCTCATCAGATGTCCAGGCTGAATAGGCGAGGGCAGAGCAAAGTAAACACACAGAGCTATTCTGTCCTGTCCTTCATTCATCCCTCGACCCCCACGCCACACTCCTCCTCCGCCTCGCTGGCTCTGTGTGTGTGTCTAAGGACATAGCTAGGAGCTCATTCCCAAATAAACCTTTTCACCCACCGGTTGAAAGGAACACACTAAGGCACATAGACACACACATGCACACACCCACACACAAACACAGGAATAACTAGATTACAGTAATTGTAGTAAGTGGATCTAGTAAAGCGTGTTGACACACAGCTAGAGGAGTGAGAGAAAATAAAAGCGCTGGCCTGGATGGTGGATCTCCACAGCAACCCTTCAATGGGGAAAACAAACTGTGTTACTGTAATAGAACCCCACCCCCTTTATCCTACACTCTCTATGGTCCATGTAGTTCACCCCTCACCCTACACTCTCTATGGTCCATGTAGTTCACCCTCACCCTACACTCTCTATGGTCCATGTAGTTCACCCCTCACCCTACACTCTCTATGGTCCATGTAGTTCACCCCTCACCCTACACTCTCTATGGTCCATAGTTCACCCCTCACCCTACACTCTCTGTGGTCCATGTAGTTCACCCCTCACCCTACACTCTCTATGGTCCATGTAGTTCACCCCTCACCCTACACTCTCTATGGTCCATGTAGTTCATGGTCCATGTAGTTCACCCCTCACCCTACACTCTCTATGGTCCATGTAGTTCATGGTCCATGTAGTTCACCCCTCACCCTACACTCTCTATGGTCCTAGTTCACCCCTCACCCTACACTCTCTATGGTCCATGTAGTTCACCCCTCACCCTACACTCTCTATGGTCCATGTAGTTCACCCCTCACCCTACACTCTCTATGGTCCATGTAGTTCACCCCTCACCCTACACTCTCTATGGTCCATGTAGTTCACCCCTCACCCTACACTCTCTGTGGTCCATGTAGTTCACCCCTCACCCTACACTCTCTATGGTCCATGTAGTTCACCCTCACCCTACACTCTCTATGGTCCATGTAGTTCACCCCTCACCCTACACTCTCTATGGTCCATGTAGTTCACCCTCTACACTCTCTGTGGTCCATGTAGTTCACCTCTCACCCTACACTCTCTATGGTCCATGTAGTTCACCTCTCTACACCCCACCTCTCTCTCTCTCTCTCTCTCTCTCTCTCTCTCTCTCTCTCTCTCTCTCTCTCTCTCTCTCTCTCTCTCTCTCTCTCTCTCTCTCTCTCTCTCTCTCTCTCTCTCTCTCTCTCTGATCTCCTCCAGACCTCCTTTGGAGATTGAAAGTAGCAATTAAACAAAATAATCACCCTGTACCCGTTCACTGTGCTCTCGTTCCAGCTCCCCTCCTCTCTTCCCCTCTTCTCTTCTTAACAGCAGTGGATGAAAACCTGCAATTACAGTTAGGAGCTGTAGTTATGGAAAGGTGTGTGAGAGGTTCTTTGTGTGATTCTCTACGATAGTCTCTCTCACACACTTAGGTGCAATCATGCACACGGGCAAATGCGAACACACACAGACACAGAAACACTCACGCACGCACGCACGCACACTCACGCACACACACACACACACACACACACACACACACACACACACACACACACACACACACACACACACACACACACACACACACACACACACACACACACACACACACACACACACACACACACACACACACACACACACACACACACACACACACACACACACACATAACACACAGAAAGGGTTCAATAGCCACTTAAAACCACAGTTATAATGACAGGGAGGTTAAATCCCCCGGTCGGCCTGGCAGCAGCAGCAGCCTGGAGTTGAAAAGAGAAGTTCTTCAGCAGCTATATGAGGAAGGAAGGCCTGGAAAATCTCTCTGCTATACTAAACACACAACCATCTAGACTAATCCATATCCCACAGAACCACAAAATGGAGGGTTAGCCTAGTTAGTGGCACACAGAGCTTTGAGGACACACTTAAAAGACTGTTGTGAGGAGATGAGAAAGAGAGCTAGTGCAGGAGAGAGAGATATAGAGGGAGGGAAAGCGAGAGAGGGAGAGATTAAATTGATATCAGTGGTACAGACAGTGAAGGTACGTACGTATACATTGACAGCTAAAGGAAACACAGTGTTGTGTGTATGTAAGGCCTGCTGCTGGTCTCCCTCTTCAACAGAACCTCAGCCAGAGAGAAATCAATTACACACAGAAACAGGAACCATTAGAGAATGTATAGAGCTGGAGAATGAGAGAAAGAGAGAAAGACAGACATAGAGATGGAGAGAGTGATTCTGTTCCATGAGTTTCTACACTTCCATGAGTTTCTACACCATAGGAGAACCCTTTTTGGTTCAAAGTATAACCCCTTTGGGTTCCATGTAGAACCGTCTGTGGAAAAGGGTCCACATTGAACCTACAATGGTTCTTCTACCTGGAACAAAAAGGGTTTCTATCTGGAACCAAAAGAGTTCTTCAAAGAGCTACCCTATGTGGACAGCTGAAGACCAGAGGGGGAGCTGGGTAGAGAATGGGAGATGAGAGAGAAGGTGTAGAAGAGAGGCAGGTAGGGAAGAACAGAAGAGGGTTGAGGAGAGGTGGAGAGAGGAGAGAGGAGGGATGGAGGAGGATTGAGGGGAGAGGTGGAGAGAGGAGAGAGGAGGGATGGAGAGGAGGATTGAGGGGAGAGGTGGAGAGAAGAGAGAGGAGGGATGGAGAGGAGGATTGAGGGGAGAGGTGGAGAGAGGAGGGATGGAAAGGATGATTGAGGGGAGAGGTGGAGAGAGGAGGGATGGAAAGGATGATTGAGGGGAGAGGTGGAGAGAGGAGAGAGGAGGGATGGAGAGGAGGATTGAGGGGAGAGGTGGAGAGAGGAGAGAGGAGGGATGGAGAGGAGGATTGAGGGGAGAGGTGGAGAGAGGAGAGAGGAGGGATGGAAAGGATGATTGAGGGGAGAGGTGGAGAGAGGAGGGATGGAAAGGATGATTGAGGGGAGAGGTGGAGAGAAGTGGAACAGAAGAGGGTTGAGGAGAGGTGGAGAGAGGAGGGATGGAGAGGAGGGTTGAGGGGAGAGGTGGAGAGAGGAGGGATGGAAAGGATGGAGAGGTGGAGGAGGGAAGGAGGGATTGAGGGGAGAGGTGGAGAGAGGAGGGATGGAAAGGATGATTGAGGGAGAGGTGGAGAGAGGAGGGATGGAAAGGATGATTGAGGGGAGAGGTGGAGAGAGGAGGGATGGAGAGGAGGATTGAGGGGAGAGGTGGAGAGAGAGGAGGGATGGAGAGGAGGATTGAGGGGAGAGGTGGAGAGAGGAGGGATGGAAAGGATGATTGAGGGGAGAGGTGGAGAGAGGAGGGATGGAAAGGATGATTGAGGGGAGAGGTGGAGAGAGTGGAACAGAAGAGGGTTGAGGAGAGGTGGAGAGAGGAGGGATGGAGAGGAGGGTTGAGGGGAAAGGTGGAGAGGTAGAGAGAGGAGGGATGGAGAGGAGGGTTGAGGGGAGAGGTGGAGAGGTAGAGAGAGGAGGGATGGAGAGGAGGATTGAGTGGAGAGGTGGATTGATGTGAGTAGAAGAGGGTCAAGGGAGAGGATGAGACGATTGGAGGTTGGGCAGCATTGATGAGAGAGAGGGGGATGAGGGAAGAGATGGATTGAGGTGAGAAGTGTAGAGAGGTGAGCCAGAGTTCTATGTGTTTATTTAATATGAAACACACTGCAGTGTTCCTGTTCCAATACCTGCAGCTTAACCTGCTTACCTGTCAACTCTGTGTGTGTGTGTGTGTGTGTGTGTGTGTGTGTGTGTGTGTGTGTGTGTGTGTGTGTGTGTGTGTGTGTGTGTGTGTGTGTGTGTGTGTGTGTGTGTGTGTGTGTGTGTGTGTGTGTGTGTGTGTGTGTGTGTGTGTGTGTGTGTGTGTGTGTGTGGGGGACAAGCACCAGCATGCCTATCAAAGAGTCAGCATACACCTGGGAAGAGGTGCGTGTGGGGAGGGAGGGAGGTGGGGAGGGAGGGGGGTGGTGAGGGGTTGGGGAAGAAGGTGCAGGTGGGAATTGGGAAAGCCCCTCGGTGGGGGGTAGCCATGCTAGTATGTCCCTTGACTCTGCTCACACACACACACACACAGACAGACAGACAGAACGACAAAGACAGACACACTGTTTTCCTCTTTATTGATTTTCCCGCAATGGAAACTTCAAAGGGCCACTAAGGAGTAGGTTGGTTCCTAAAGCAGCCACAGAGTTTAATGCTTTATGTTTCATCAGGCAATGTCCCAACAACACACACCCTGAACACACACCCTCCCCCCAGGGCAGCGAGACCTGACAGATCTCCTCCTCCTCACCTGTGACGCTCTAAGCCCTGGGAAATGTCCCGATGGCCTCAGGAACTGGCAGCATACACACAGTTCGTTTACTGGTCATGTGCCAACACGTCTGTATAACTGGGATGATGTAGCAATACAATGTTCAGCCACATCTGAAGAGCAGTACCATGACACATCAAACCAGATCCAGACAACCAGACAGTAGTGATTATGATGAATACTGACTGAGTCCACAGCAGAACAGTCTATCCCTTCACTTCAGACATTCACTATTCAGACATTCACTATTCAGACATTCACTATTCAGACATTCACTATTCAGACATTCACTATTCAGACATTCACTATTCAGACATTCACTATTCAGACATTCACTATTCAGACATTCACTATTCAGACATTCACTATTCAGACATTCACTATTCAGACATACATACATTATAATATAATAAACAACGAAATACAAGCCTTTGATCACTAATATGGTCAAACCCGGAAACTATCATTTCGAAAACAAAACATTTATTCTTTCAATGAAATACGGAACCGTTACGTATTATATCGAACAAGTGGCAACCCTAAGTCTAAATATTGCTGTTACATTGCACAACCTTCAATGTTATGTCAGCGGCCCAAACTGTTGCATATACCCTGACTCTGCGTGCAATGAACGCAAGAGACGTGACACAATTTCCCTAGTTATTATTGCCTGCTAGCATGAAAATTTTTAACTAGATATGCAGGTTTAAAAATATATACTTCTGTGTATTGAGAAAATCATTGATGTTTATGGTGAGGTAAATTGATGTTTATGGTTAGGTACATTATTGTGTATGGTTAGGTACATTGGTGTTTATGGTTAGGTACATTGGTGTTTATGGTTAGGTACATTGGTGTTTATGGTTAGGTACATTGATGTTTATGGTTAGGTACATTGATGTTTATGGTTAGGTACATTGATGTTTATGGTTAGGTACATTGATGTGTATGGTTAGGTACATTGATGTTTATGGTTAGGTACATTGATGTTTATGGTTAGGTACATTCGTGCAAAGATTGTGCTTTTTTCAGCAGTGCGCTTTTGTTAAATCATCACCCTTTTGGGGAAGTTGAAGTAGGCTGTGATTCAATGATAAATGAACAGCCACCACATTGATTATATTCAACGCAGGACAAGCTAGTTAACCTAGTAATATCATCAACCATGTGTTGTTAACTAATGATTATGTGAAGATTGATTGTTTTTTATAAGATAAGTTAAATGCTAGCTAGCAACTTACTGTGGCTCCTTGCTGCACTCGTGTAACAGGTGGTCAGCCTGCCACTCAGTTTCCTCGTGGATTGCAATGTAATCGGCCATAATCGGCATCCAAATATGACCAATTGTTATGAAGAATTGAAATTGGCCCTAATTAATCGGCCATGCCGATTATTCGGTCAATCTCTAATTCTGACATACACTATTCAGACATACATTATCCAGGAATATACTATTCTGACATACATTATCCAGGAATACACAATTCAGACATACATTATCCAGGAATATACTATTCTGACATACATTATCCAGGAATACACAATTCAGACATACATTATCCAGGAATACACTATTCAGACATACATTATTCAGGAATACACAATTCTGACACACTATTCAGACATACATTATCCAGGAATACACAATTCTGACACACTATTCAGACATACATTATCCAGGAATACACAATTCAGACATACATTATCCAGGAATATACTATTCTGACATACATTATCCAGGAATACACAATTCAGACATACATTATCCAGGAATACACAATTCAGACATACATTATTCAGGAATACACAATTCTGACACACTATTCAGACATACATTATCCAGGAATACACAATTCTGACACACTATTCAGACATACATTATCCAGGAATACACAATTCAGACATACATTATCCAGGAATACACAATTCTGACACACTATTCAGACATATATTATCCAGGAATACACTATTCTAACATACATTATCCAGGAATACACTATTCCCGACATACATTATCCAGAAATACACTATTCTGACATACATTATCCAGGAATACACTATTCAGACATACATTATCCAGGAATACACAATTCTGACACACTATTCAGACATACATTATCCAGGAAGACACTATTCTGACATACATTATCCAGGAATATACTATTCAGACATACATTATCCAGGAATACACAATTCTGACACACTATTCAGACATACATTATCCAGGAAGACACTATTCTGACATACATTATCCAGGAATATACTATTCAGACATACATTATCCAGGAATACACAATTCTGACACACTATTCAGACATACATTATCCAGGAAGACACTATTCTGACATACATTATCCAGGAATATACTATTCAGACATACATTATCCAGGAATACACAATTCTGACACACTATTCAGACATACATTATCCAGGAAGACACTATTCTGACATACATTATCCAGGAATATACTATTCAGACATACATTATCCAGGAATACACAATTCTGACACACTATTCAGACATACATTATCCAGGAAGACACTATTCTGACATACATTATCCAGGAATATACTATTCAGACATACATTATCCAGGAATACACAATTCTGACACACTATTCAGACATACATTATCCAGGAAGAGACTATTCTGACATACATTATCCAGGAATATACTATTCAGACATACATTATCCAGGAATACACAATTCTGACACACTATTCAGACATACATTATCCAGGAAGACACTATTCTGACATACATTATCCAGGAATATACTATTCAGACATACATTATCCAGGAATACACAATTCAGACATATATTATTCTGACACACTATTGACTACACATCTGACATACATGGTTCTAACATACAGTACATACAACATACATACAGTAGATTCTGCTTACTGGATGAATCAAATATATAGAAGCCCTGAAACATGACGGACCACTTCTCTGTTAATCAATAGGTGTGTTTTAACCAGTGTGCTGTAACAGTCGAACAGGACATATGTGGTTGCTATGTGTTTCCTTTGTATTAACCCTGTTAGTTAAGGGCCTAAAAGAACAAAGCTACCTTGGTCTCAAATATCAACCTATTCCCTACATAGTGAACTGCGTTCGACCAGAGCCCATTGGACCCTGGTCAAAAGTAGTGCACTAGAGAATAGGGTCCTTTTGGAACACAACCCTACAGTGTGATGCTGGGACTAACAACATGGAGATACTGAGCTGTGTTAGAGTCAGAGCGGATTAGTCTACCATACAGATCAATGGTTTTATAATATATATACACACACACACACACACACACACACACACACACACACACACACACACACACACACACACACACACACACACACACACACACACACACACACACACACACACACACACACACACACACACACACACACACACACACACACACACACACACACACACGAACACACACACACACAAATCTATACTACTTCACTATCTCTAATACAGCTGAGGAGATGAGTTCTCTCTCTCCCTCCTTCTCTCACACACAGCTGAGGAGATGAGTTCTCCCCCTCTCTCTCTCTCTCTCTCTCTCTCTCTCTCTCTCTCTTTCTCTCACACAAAGCTGAGGAGATGAGTTCTCTCCCTCTCTCTCTAACACAGCTAAGGAGATGAGTTCTCTCTCTCTCTCACACACACACACACAGCTGAGGAGATGAGTTCTCTCTCTCCCTCTCTCACACACAGCTGAGGAGATGAGTTCTCTCTCCCTCTCTCCCCCCCTCTCTCACACACAGCTGAGGAGATGAGTTATCTCTCTCACACAGCTGAGGAGATGAGTTCTCTCTCTCCCTCTCTCACACACAGCTGAGGAGATGAGTTCTCTCTCCCTCTCTCCCCCCCTCTTTCACACACAGCCGAGGAGATGATTTCTCTCTCTCACACAGCTGAGAGGATGAGTTCTCTCTCTCCCTCTCTCTCACACACAGCTGAGGAGATGAGGTCTCTCTCTCCTTCTCTCTCTCACACACAACCGAGGAGATGAGTTCTCTCCCTCTCTCTCTCACACACAGCTGAGGAGATGAGTTCTCTCTCTCACACAGCTGAGGAGATGAGGTCTCTCTCTCCTTCTCTCTCTCACACACAGCCGAGGAGATGAGTTATCTCCCTCTCTCTCTCACACACAGCTGAGGAGATGAGGTCTCTCTCTCCTTCTCTCTCTCACACACAGCCGAGGAGATGAGTTATCTCCCTCTCTCTCTCACACACAGCTGAGGAGAGGAGTTCTCTCTCTCCCTCTCTCCCGCTCTCTCACACACAGCTGAGGAGATGAGTTATCTCTCCCTCTCTCTCCCTCTCCCTTTCTTTCTCCCTCCCTCTCTCTCTCCCTCACACATCTGTGGAGAAGAGTTCTCTCTCTCCCTCTCTCTCTCCCTCTCTATCACACACACAGCTGAGGAGTTGAGTTCTCTCTCTCCCTCTCAGAGAGAGACAGAGAGAGAGAAAGAAAGAAAGAAAGAAAGAAAGAAAGAAAGAAAGAAAGAAAGAAAGAAAGAAAGAAAGAAAGAAAGAAAGAAAGAAAGAAAGAAAGAAAGAGAGGGAGGAGAGAGGGTGATGATGCAAGGCTCCTACACAACAGCCCCACCCTGTCCAGCAGCAGGCAGAGTAATCAGAATCACCATTCAGATAAACCACGTCAACAAGTTGGTAAAAGTGTGGCGCAAGCACCTCCAAGGTTGTGGGTTCAATGCCCGCAGGAATCACATGCAGACACTCACTATACTGTAAGTTGCTGTGGAGACAAGAGTCTGCTAAGTGGCGTATAAATACATAGACACAGACATGCTATGAGTCTCTCTCAGAGTCTTGTTGCGCTGCCTCTCCCCAGTCTGTGTGTGTCCATGGTCAACAGGAAGTAGTCTGTCTACTGGCCCCAGAAGGCCCTCAGAGTCTTGTTGCGCTGCCTCTCCCCAGACTATGTGTGTTCATAATCAACAGGAAGTAGTCTGTCTACTGGCCCCAGGAGGCCCTTAGAGTCTTGTTGCGCTGCCTCTCCCCAGTCTGTGTGTGTTCATGGTCAACAGGAAGTAGTCTGTCTACTGGCCCCAGGAGGCCCTCAGAGACCAGAGCTGCTCCCTCTGAGCTAAAGTAGAGGGACAGAAATACACAGGGCTCCGTGTGTCTATGTGTGTCTCTTTGTCTGTCTGTCTGTCTGTCTGTCTGTCTGTCTGTCTGTCTGTCTGTCTGTCTGTCTGTCTGTCTGTCTGTCTGTCTGTCTGTCTGTCTGTCTGTCTGTCTGTCTGTCTGTCGGTCGGTCTGTCGGTCGGTCGGTCGGTCTGTCGGTCTGTCGGTCTGTCGGTCGGTCGGTCGGTCTGTCGGTCTGTCGGTCTGTCGGTCGGTCGGTCGGTCGGTCGGTCGGTCGGTCGGTCGGTCGGTCGGTCGGTCGGTCGGTCGGTCGGTGGGTGTGTGTGTGTGTTTTATGCGTGCATGCATGCATGCGTTCATGAGGGCAGATTGATCGGTCCTTCTGTAGCTCAGTTGGTAGAGCATGGCGCTTGTAACGCCAGGGTAGTGGGTTCGATTCCCGGGACCACCCATACGTAGAATGTATGCACACATGACTGTAAGTCGCTTTGGATAAAAACGTCTGCTAAATGGCATATATTATCGAGGGCAGGACAGGGCTTATTAAAAGGCTACCTGAGGAGAGGGCTTTCACTCGGGACTCCCCAGTGTGTGTGTGTGTGTGTGTGTGCCACAGCTTTGTGTCTCCAGAGAGAAGTCCCATACTGAGAAGAGACATTAAAGCAGCATTCCCCAAACTCGGTCCCCGGGACCACAAGGTGCGCATGTTTTGGTTTTTGCTCTACACAGCTGATTCAAATGATCCAAAGTTTGATGATTAGTTGATGATGTGAATCAACTGTGTACTACTAGGGGGATAAAACTAAACATGTACCCATCTACCCTGATCTGTTTATTCTCCTCCTCTACCCTGTTCCGTCTATTCTCCTCTTCTACCCTGATCTGTCCATTCTCCTCCTCTACCCTGATCTGTTTATTCTCCTCCTCTACCCTGTTCTGTCTATTCTCCTCCTCTACCCTGATCTGTCTATTCTATTCTCCTCTCCTACCCTGATCTGTCTATTCTCCTCTTCTACCCTGATCTGTCTATTCTCCTCTTCTACCCTGATCTGTCTATTCTCCTCTACCCTGATGTATATTCTCCTCCTCTACCCTGATCTGTCTATTCTCCTCCTTTACCCTGATCTGTCTATTCTCCTCTACTACCATGATCTGTCTATTCTCCTCTACCCTGATATGTCTATTCTCCTCCTCTACCCTGATCTGTCTATTCACCTCCTCTACCCTGATCTGTATATTCTCCTCTACCCTGATCTGTCTTATCTCCTCTACTACCCTGATCTGTCTAATCTACTCTTCTACCCTGATCTGTCTATCCCCCTCTTCTACCCTGATCTGTCTATTTTATTCTCCTCTCCTACCCTGATCTGTCTATTCTCCTCTACTACCCTGATCTGTCTAATCTACTCTTCTGCTGGAAAACTCTGTACCTGTGTTAATTAAAACATGTCTGAGAGAGAGAGCGAGAGAGAGAGAGAAAGCAAGAGAGAGAGTGAGACAGCGAGATAGAGAGAGCGAGACAGAGAGAGAGAGAAAGCGAGAGAGAAAGCGAGAGAGACAGAGAGAGAGAGTGAGACAGAGAGAGAGAGACAGAGAGAGAGCGAGACAGAGAGAGCGAGACAGAGAGAGAGAGAGAGAGAGAGAGAGAGAGAGAGAGAGAGAGAGAGAGAGAGAGAGAGAGAGAGAGAGAGAGAAAGCGAGAGAAAGAGAGAGAGAGACAGAGAGAGACAGAGAGAGAGGGAGACAGAGAGACAGAGAGAGATAGAGAGATGGGGTATACTGAGGGCTTGATCGTGAGTTTCACCAGAGATAGAAATAGATAGACATACAATTAACTATGACTCATAGAACTAATCAAAGAAACCTCAATGACAACACCAATCATGTTCCAGTAGATCAAATGGGGCTTTCAATAGACTTGTAATTAATTATAGTGTTTACACAGTCACGGATGTGCAGACTGACATGATCTTGTCAAGGACCAAATCAAATAAACAAATATTTACAGCTATAATTAATCCAGAGATAATATCCAAACAAATTCATCATTAATAATGATGATAGTCAATCATCTCTGACCATCTTTAATCAAGGATCTAATTAAACACGTACAATGTAAACAAGTGTAAATGTGATGTTAACTTGTTGATTAGATCGATTAGTGAAGTACATAAACATTGTTCTGTTCTTATCTCCTCTCACTGGGTCATAAGGAGAAGTTACGCTAATGTTTTGCTAACTGTTATAGTATCTTTCTGTTCTTATCTCCTCTCACTGGGTCAGAAGGAGAAGTTACGCTAATGTTTTGCTAACTGTTATAGTATCTTTCTGTTCTTAGCTCCTCTCACTGGGTCAGAAGGAGAAGTTACGCTAATGTTTTGCTAACTGTTATAGTATCTTTCTGTTCTTATCTCCTCTCACTGGGTCATAAGGAGAAGTTACGCTAATGTTTTGCTAACTGTTATAGTATCTTTCTGTTCTTATCTCCTCTCACTGGGTCATAAGGAGAAGTTACGATAATGTTTTGCTAACTGTTATAGTATTTTTCTGTTCTTATCTCCTCTCACTGGGTCAGAAGGAGAAGTTACGCTAATGTTTTGCTAACTGTTATAGTATCTTTCTGTTCTTATCTCTTCTCACTGGGTCATAAGGAGAAGTTACGCTAATGTTTTGCTAACTGTTATAGTATCTTTCTGTTCTTATCTCCTCTCACTGGGTCATAAGGAGAAGTTACGCTAATGTTTTGCTAACTGTTATAGTATCTTTCTGTTCTTAGCTCCTCTCACTGGGTCAGAAGGAGAAGTTACGCTAATGTTTTGCTAACTGTTATAGTATCTTTCTGTTCTTATCTCCTCTCACTGGGTCATAAGGAGAAGTTACGCTAATGTTTTGCTAACTGTTATAGTATCTTTCTGTTCTTATCTCCTCTCACTGGGTCATAAGGAGAAGTTACGCTAATGTTTTGCTAACTGTTATAGTATCTTTCTGTTCTTAGCTCCTCTCACTGGGTCAGAAGGAGAAGTTACGCTAATGTTTTGCTAACTGTTATAGTATCTTTCTGTTCTTATCTCCTCTCACTGGGTCAGAAGGAGAAGTTACGCTAATGTTTTTCTAACTGTTATAGTATCTTTCATGCTAACTGCTAACTGCTAATTGTTATGCTAACATGTTAAATGGATCCACTGTTATGTCAACATTAAAGGGTTTAGAGTAAAGTAGAGTAAAGTAGAGCCCGGTCACAACATGTTAAATGGATCCACTGCGTAACTTCTCTTCCGGCGCCGACTGAGATGGCCGCCTCGCTTCGCGTTCCTAGGAAACTATGCAGTTTTTTGTTTTTTTACGTGTTATTTCTTACATTAGTACCCCAGGTCATCTTAGGTTTCATTACATACAGTCGAGAAGAACTACTGAATATAAGATCAGCGTCAACTCACCATCAGTACGACCAAGAATATGTTTTCCGCGACGCGGATCCTGTGTTCTGCCTTACAAACAGGACAACGGAATGGATCGCATGCAGCGCATGCAGCGACCCAAGGAAACGACTCCGAAAAAGAGGGAAACGCGGCGGTGTTCTGGTCAGACTCCGGAAAAGGGCACATCGCGCACCACTTCCCAGTATTCTTCTTGCCAATGTCCAGTCTCTCGACAACAAGGTTGATGAAATCCGAGCAAGGGTGGCATTCCAGAGGGACATCAGAGACTGCAACGTTCTCTGCTTTACGGAGACATGGCTTACTGGGAAAACGCTATCCAGGGCGGTGCAGCCAACGGGTTTCTCCACGCATCGCGCCGACAGAAACAAACATCTCTCTGGTAAGAAGAGTGGAGGGGGCGTATGCCTCATGACTAACGGGACATGGTGTGATGAAGAAAACATACAGGAACTCAAATCCTTCTGTTCACCTGATTTAGAATTCCTCACAATCAAATGTAGACCGCATTATCTTCCAAGAGAATTCTCTTCGATTATAATCACAGCCGTATATATCCCCCCCAAGCAGACACATCGATGGCTCTGAACGAACTTTATTTAACTCTTTGCAAACTGGAAAACATTTATCCGGAGGCTGCATTCATTGTAGCTGGGGATTTTAACAAAGCCAATCTGAAAACAAGACTCCCTAAATTTTATCAGCATATCGATTGCGCAACCAGGGGTGGTAAAACCTTGGATCATTGGTACTCTAACTTCCGCGACGCATATAAGGCCCTGCCCCGCCCCCTTTCGGAAAAGCTGACCACGACTCCATTTTGCTGATCCCTGCCTACAGACAGAAATTAAAACAAGAGGCTCCCACGCTGAGGTCTGTCCAACGCTGGTCAGAACAAGCTGACTCTACACTCCAAGACTGCTTCCATCACGTGGACTGGGACATGTTTCGTATTGCGTCAGATGGGAATATTGACGAATACGCTGATTCGGTGTGCGAGTTCATTAGAACGTGCGTCGAAGATGTCGTTCCCATAGCAACGATAAAAACATTCCCTAACCAGAAACCGTGGATTGATGGCAGCATTCGCGTGAAACTGAAAGCGCGAACCACTGCTTTTAATCAGGGCAAGGTGTCTGGCAACATGACTGAATACAAACAGTGCAGCTATTCCCTCCGTAAGGCTATCAAACAAGCTAAGCGTCAGTACAGAGACAAAGTGGAATCTCAATTCAATGGCTCAGACACAAGAGGCATGTGGCAGGGTCTACAGTCAATCACGGACTACAAGATGAAATCCAGCCCAGTCACGGACCAGGATGTCTTGCTCCCAGGCAGACTAAATAACTTTTTTGCCCGCTTTGAGGACAATACAGTGCCACTGACACGGCCTGCAACGGAAACATGCAGTCTCTCCTTCACTGCAGCCGAGGTGAGTAAGACATTTAAACGTGTTAACCCTCGCAAGGCTGCAGGCCCAGACGGCATCCCCAGCCGCGCCCTCCGAGCATGCGCAGACCAGCTGGCCGGTGTGTTTACGGACATATTCAATCAATCCCTATACCAGTCTGCTGTTCCCACATGCTTCAAGAGGGCCACCATTGTTCCTGTTCCCAAGAAAGCTAAGGTAACTGAGCTAAACGACTACCGCCCCGTAGCACTCACTTCCGTCATCATGAAGTGCTTTGAGAGACTAGTCAAGGACCATATCACCTCCACCCTACCTGACACCCTAGACCCACTCCAATTTGCTTACCGCCCAAATAGGTCCACAGACGATGCAATCTCAACCACACTGCACACTGCCCTAACCCACCTGGACAAGAGGAATACCTATGTGAGAATGCTGTTCATCGACTACAGCTCGGCATTCAACACCATAGTACCCTCCAAGCTCGTCATCAAGCTCGAGACCCTGGGTCTCGACCCCGCCCTGTGCAACTGGGTACTGGACTTCCTGACGGGCCGCCCCCAGGTGGTGAGGGTAGGCAACAACATCTCCTCCCCGCTGATCCTCAACACGGGGGCCCCACAAGGGTGCGTTCTGAGCCCTCTCCTGTACTCCCTGTTCACCCACGACTGCGTGGCCACGCACGCCTCCAACTCAATCATCAAGTTTGCGGACGACACAACAGTGGTAGGCTTGATTACCAACAACGACGAGACGGCCTACAGGGAGGAGGTGAGGGCCCTTGGAGTGTGGTGTCAGGAAAATAACCTCACACTCAACGTCAACAAAACTAAGGAGATGATTGTGGACTTCAGGAAACAGCAGAGGGAACACCCCCTATCCACATCGATGGAACAGTAGTGGAGAGGGTAGCTAGTTTTAAGTTCCTCGGCATACACATCACAGACAAACTGAATTGGTCCACTCACACTGACAGCGTCGTGAAGAAGGCGCAGCAGCGCCTATTCAACCTCAGGAGGCTGAAAAAATTTGGCTTGTCACCAAAAGCACTCACAAACTTCTACAGATGCACAATCGAGAGCATCCTGGCGGGCTGTATCACCGCCTGGTACGGCAACTGCTCCGCCCTCAACCGTAAGGCTCTCCAGAGGGTAGTGAGGACTGCACAACGCATCACCGGGGGCAAACTACCTGCCCTCCAGGACACCTACACCACCCGTTGTTACAGGAAGGCCATAAAGATCATCAAGGACATCAACCACCCGAACCACTGCCTGTTCACCCCGCTATCATCCAGAAGGCGAGGTCAGTACAGGTGCATCAAAGCTGGGACCGAGAGACTGAAAAACAGCTTCTATCTCAAGGCCATCAGACTGTTAAATAGCCACCACTAACATTGAGTGGCTGCTGCCAACACACTGTCATTGACACTGACCCAACTCCAGCCATTTTAATAATGGGAATTGATGGAAATGATGTAAATATATATATATATATATATATATATATATATATATCACTAGCCACTTTAAACAATGCTACCTTATATAATGTTACTTACCCTACATTATTCATCTCATATGCATATGTATATACTGTACTCTACAACATCGACTGCATCCTTATGTAACACATGTATCACTAGCCACTTTAACTATGCCACTTTGTTTACTTTGTCTACACACTCATCTCATATGTATATACTGTACTCGATACCATCTACTGTATGCTGCTCTGTACCATCACTCATTCATATATCCTTATGTACATGTTCCTTATCCCCTTACACTGTGTATAAGACAGTAGTTTTTTTTGGAATTGTTAGTTAGATTACTTGTTGGTTATCACTGCATTGTCGGAACTAGAAGCACAAGCATTTCGCTACACTCGCATTAACATCTGCTAACCATGTGTATGTGACAAATACAATTTGATTTGATTTGATTTGTTATGTCACCATTAAAGGGTTTAGAGTAAAGTAGAGCCCGGTCACAACATGTTAAATGGATCCACTGTTATGTCAACATTAAAGGGTTTAGAGTAAAGTAGAGCCCGGTCACAACATGTTAAATGGATCCACTGTTATGTCACCATTAAAGGGTTTAGAGTAAAGTAGAGCCCGGTCACAACATGTTAAATGGATCCACTGTTATGTCACCATTAAAGGGTTTAGAGTAAAGTAGAGCCCGGTCACAACATGTTAAATGGACCCACTGTTATGTCACCATTAAAGGGTTTAGAGTAAAGTAGAGCGTCCTACCTGACAGGTCGCTCCTACCAGGTGGCGTGGCGAGAATCTGTCTCCTCACCACGCGCTCTCACCACTGGTGTCCCCCAGGGCTCTGTTCTAGGCCCTCTCCTATTCTCGCTATACACCAAGTCACTTGGCTCTGTCATAACCTCACATGGTCTCTCCTATCATTGCTATGCAGACGACACACAATTAATCTTCTCCTTTCCCCCTTCTGATGACCAGGTGGCGAATCGCATCTCTGCATGTCTGGCAGACATATCAGTGTGGATGACGGATCACCACCTCAAGCTGAACCTCGGCAAGACGGAGCTGCTCTTCCTCCCGGGGAAGGACTGCCCGTTCCATGATCTCGCCATCACGGTTGACAACTCCATTGTGTCCTCCTCCCAGAGTGCTAAGAACCTTGGCGTGATCCTGGACAACACCCTGTCGTTCTCAACCAACATCAAGGCGGTG
>NW_025746689.1:55000-57500 GCF_021184085.1 Oncorhynchus gorbuscha
AACAAACTGAGTTAAGTAAATATGGTCTATCTCTGCTGTAAGGATCTGGGTCTGTCCTGGGGGCAGACTCCTCTCTGCTTACGTATTCACACACACTGTTCTACAATGTTCTCCAACCTACAGCCTCAGCCCATGTATACTTTACAAACTTCTAACTTCTAGAGCACAATACCTCTACTGTCCTTTTTCCATCCTCACCAACCCAGTAACCCCTCCTCTCCCTCCTTTCCCCTTACCAACATACAGACCCAGCCCTTCTCTCCCTCCTCTCTCCTTACCAACTAACAGACCCAGCCCTCCTCTCCCTCCTCTCCCCTTACCAACATACAGACCCAGCCCTCCTCTCCCCTTACCAACATACAGACCCAGCCTTCCCCTCCCTCCTCTACCCTAACCAACGTACAGACGCAGCCCTTCTCTCCCTCCTCTCCCCTTACCAACGTACAGACCCAGCCTTCCTCTCCCTCCTCTCCCCTTACCAACATACAGACCCAGCCCTTCTCTCCCCTTACCAACGTACAGACCCAGCCTTCCTCTCCCTCCTCTCCCCTTACCAACTTACAGACCCAGCCCTCCTCTCCCCTTACCAACGTACAGACACAGCCCTTCTCTCCCTCCTCTCCCCTTACCAACGTACAGACCCAGCCTTCCTGTCCCTCCTCTCCCCTTACCAACGTACAGACCCAGCCCTCCTCTCCTCTCCCTCCTCTCCCCTCACCAACGTACAGACCCAGCCCTCCTCTTCCCTTACCAACAAACAGACCCAGGCCTCCTCTCCCTCCTCTCCCCTTACCAACTAACAGACCCAGCCCTCCTCTCCCTCCTCTCCCCTTACCAACATACAGACCCAGCCCTCCTCTCCCCTTACCAACATACAGACCCAGCCTTCCCCTCCCTCCTCTACCCTAACCAACGTACAGACGCAGCCCTTCTCTCCCTCCTCTCCCCTTACCAACGTACAGACCCAGCCTTCCTCTCCCTCCTCTCCCCTTACCAACATACAGACCCAGCCCTTCTCTCCCCTTACCAACGTACAGACCCAGCCTTCCTCTCCCTCCTCTCCCCTTACCAACTTACAGACCCAGCCCTCCTCTCCCCTTACCAACGTACAGACACAGCCCTTCTCTCCCTCCTCTCCCCTTACCAACGTACAGACCCAGCCTTCCTGTCCCTCCTCTCCCCTTACCAACGTACAGACCCAGCCCTCCTCTCCTCTCCCTCCTCTCCCCTCACCAACGTACAGACCCAGCCCTCCTCTCCCCTTACCAACAAACAGACCCAGGCCTCCTCTCCCCCTCTCCCCTTACCAACTAACAGACCCAGCCCTCCTCTCCCTCCTCTCCCCTTACCAACATACAGACCCAGCCCTCCTCTCCCCTTACCAACATACAGACCCAGCCTTCCCCTCCCTCCTCTACCCTAACCAACGTACAGACGCAGCCCTTCTCTCCCTCCTCTCCCCTTACCAACGTACAGACCCAGCCTTCCTCTCCCTCCTCTCCCCTTACCAACATACAGACCCAGCCCTTCTCTCCCCTTACCAACGTACAGACCCAGCCTTCCTCTCCCTCCTCTCCCCTTACCAACTTACAGACCCAGCCCTCCTCTCCCTCCTCTCCCCTTACCAACTAACAGACCCAGCCTTCCTCTCCCTCCTCTCCCCTTACCAACTTACAGACCCAGCCCTCCTCTCCCTCCTCTCCCCTTACCAACGTACAGACCCAGCCTTCCTCTCCCTCCTCTCCCCTTACCAACTTACAGACCCAGCCCTCCTCTCCCTCCTCTCCCCTTACCAACTAACAGACCCAGCCCTCCTCTCCCTCCTCTCCCCTTACCAACATACAGACCCAGCCCTCCTCTCCCCTTACCAACATACAGACCCAGCCTTCCCCTCCCTCCTCTACCCTAACCAACGTACAGACGCAGCCCTTCTCTCCCTCCTCTCCCCTTACCAACGTACAGACCCAGCCTTCCTCTCCCTCCTCTCCCCTTACCAACATACAGACCCAGCCCTTCTCTCCCCTTACCAACGTACAGACCCAGCCTTCCTCTCCCTCCTCTCCCCTTACCAACTTACAGACCCAGCCCTCCTGTCCCTCCTCTCCCCTTACCAACGTACAGACCCAGCCCTCCTCTCCTCTCCCTCCTCTCCCCTCACCAACGTACAGACCCAGCCCTCCTCTCCCCTTACCAACAAACAGACCCAGGCCTCCTCTCCCTCCTCTCCCCTTACCAACATACAGACCCAGCCCTCCTCTCCCTCCTTTCCCCTTACCAACGTACAGACCCAGCCTTCCTCTCCCTCCTCTCCCCTTACCAACGTACAGACCCAGCCTTCCTCTCCCTCCTCTCCCCTTACCAACATACAGACCCAGCCTTCCTCTCCCTCCTCTCTCCTTACCAATGTACAGACCCAGCCCTCCTCTCCCTCCTCTCTCCTTACCAAAGTAGACCCAGCCCTCCTCTCCCCTTACCAATGTACAGACCCAGCCCTCCTGTC
>NW_025746689.1:62500-65000 GCF_021184085.1 Oncorhynchus gorbuscha
ACAGTGTTCCCCCTACTATAACAGTGTTCCCCCTACTATAACAGTGCTTCCCCTACTATACCAGTGTTTCCTCCACTATAACAGTGTTTCCTCTGTTATAATAGTGTTTCTAATACTATAACAGTGTTTCCTCTGTTATAACAGTGTTTCCCCTACTATAACAGTTTTCCCCTACTGTAACAGTGTTTCCCTTTCTATAACAGTGTTTCCCCTACTGTAACAGTGTTTCCCCTTCTATAACAGTGTTCCCCCTACTATAATAGTGTTCTCCTACTATGACAGAGTTTCCCCTACTATAACAGTGTTTCCCCTACTATAACAGTGTTCTCCTACTATAACAGTGTTTCCCCTACTATAACAGTGTTTCCCCTACTATGACAGTGTTTCCCCTACTATAACAGTGTTTCCCCTACTATAACAGTGTTTCCCCTACTATAACAGTGTTTCCCCTACTATAACAGTGGCCTATTTAACCCCCCCCCCCTTCTCTGTCTTTATGAACTCTGACCTCCAGGAAAGAGAAAGACAAAGAGAGTAAGAGAGAAAAAGGGATGGAGGGGTGGTTGCTGAATGGAAGCAGAACAGTGTTTATTCTGACAATATGGACGTCTCTATGAGCTGGTCATCTATCTCAGGCCTTTTAGAACATCTAGATGGAATGAGGTTTTACTAAGTCATGTGGCTAACGATACTGCCTCTTAATGGATGTAGGGAGCTGAGTATAACCAAAGATTTGTATAACTAAACCAAGATAGACCACAGCCTGTCGTTTCCAATGGGAACAAATAAGTCATAGTGGGCAGAACAAGCAAGGAGCTGGGCAGAGCCAAGCATGAGCGAGATCCTATTGGTGCATTCTAGCAGACATCTGCATATTTCTCTGTTAGAGAATACCTCCTCTTTGAAGTGTGTGTGACAATAACTCTTAGTCTACACTGTTCATAACATATTCTAGTTTTGGAAACAGAAAACTGTATTGAGATCAAATGTTTCATCGATTAGAAAATCCAAAAGCCATCTCGTTCCATCTTCTCCCACTGCTGGCCAGTGGGCTTCCCCTCACTACCATATTTGGTAGTGAGAGGAAGCACCAACCGGATGCTTCACATCTATCTGTGGTATAACCCTATAGCCTCTTGTGATGATCAGTAGATTTAAAGCCACACACGCGCATACTGTACATGCATGTACACAGGCACACACGCGCACGCGCACGCACACGCACACACACACACACACACACACACACACACACACACACACGCACGCACGCACGCACGCACGCACGCACGCACGCACAAACACACACACACACACACACACACACACACACACACACACACACACACACACACACACACACACACACACACACACACACACACACACACACACACACACACACACACACACAGGCAAAGTGACTGAGACAGAGGGTGCTTGTGAATGCAGGCATTGCCTCAGACCTTTTCAACTCTAAACGTTAACTTTACAGCTCTACTACAGACAGATACTCCACGTATACACCCCTGTGTGTGTGTGTGTGTGTGTGTGTGTGTGTGTGTGTGTGTGTGTGTGTGTGTGTGTGTGTGTGTGTGTGTGTGTGTGTGTGTGTGTGTGTGTGTGTGTGTGTGTGTGTGTGTGTGTGTGTGTGTGTGTGTGTGTGTGTGTGTGTGTGTGTGTGTTTGTGCGTGCGTGCGTGTGTGTGTGTGTGTGTGACTGCAGTGGGGAGTCTGCGGGGGCAGAGAACAAATTGCAGCATTTTTCCTGCCAAGCAACACAACGAGAGGTGCCACTGATGAAAACACAGATCTGAGAATCACACACACAGCCATAGACTAGTACCACTGCTGAGAATCACACAAACTCTTATGGTTCACAAATGGCCTTCTCAGACTGTCTTTAATCTGTCTATTTGGGGCATCGAAGCTCGTAGTGAATCTGGCAGATTTGTGTCTGACTGGGAGAGAACAGAGGAAAAGAGAGAAGGAGAGGGAGAGAAAGAGAAAGAGAGAAAGAAAGAGAGAGACAGACTAACAAACTGAAGCCTCAGGACCAGAACATCCAATCAATCAGAATAAAACAAATTACAACACAGTCAAAACAAAACTACATTGCTTATTGGGAAACACAAGCACAAAGCAAAATGCAGTGCTATCTGGCCCTAAATCGACAGTACACCGTGGCTAACTATTTGACCATGGTTACTGATCAAAACCTTAGAAAAACCTTGACAAAGTACAGGCTCAGTGAGCACAGCCTTGCCATTGAGAAGGGTAGACACAGGAAAACCTGGCTCCCTGTAGAGGAAAGGCTGTGCAACCACTGCACAACAGCAGAACCTGAGACAGAGCTGCATTTCCTGACAAAATGTCAAAAATATAAAACAATTAGATGTCAAATTGGCTTTTTACCAAATTACCGTACAACAGACCATGTATTCACCCTGCACACCCTAATTGACAACCAAACAAACCAAAACAAAGGCAACGTCTTCTCA
>NW_025746689.1:70000-93021 GCF_021184085.1 Oncorhynchus gorbuscha
TCTTCAGTAGGTGGTTGGTCAACAGTAGAGTTCTTCAGTAGGTGGTTGGTCAACAGTAGGGTTCTTCAGTAGGTGGTTGGTCAACAGTAGAGTTCTTCAGTAGGTGGTTGGTCAACATTAGAGTTCTTCAGTAGGTGGTTGGTCAACAGTAGAGTTCTTCAGTAGGTGGTTGGTCAACAGTAGGGTTCTTCAGTAGGTGGTTGGTCAACATTAGAGTTCTTCAGTAGGTGGTTGGTCAACAGTAGAGTTCTTCAGTAGGTGGTTGGTCAACAGTAGGGTTCTTCAGTAGGTGGTTGGTCAACAGTAGGGTTCTTCAGTAGGTGGTTGGTCAACAGTAGGGTTCTTCAGTAGGTGGTTGGTCAACAGTAGGGTTCTTCAGTAGGTGGTTGGTCAACAGTAGGGTTCTTCAGTAGGTGGTTGGTCAACAGTAGAGTTCTTCAGTAGGTGGTTGGTCAACAGTAGGGTTCTTCAGTAGGTGGTTGGTCAACAGTAGAGTTCTTCAGTAGGTGGTTGGTCAACAGTAGGGTTCTTCAGTAGGTGGTTGGTCAACAGTAGGGTTCTTCAGTAGGTGGTTGGTCAACAGTAGGGTTCTTCAGTAGGTGGTTGGTCAACAGTAGAGTTCTTCAGTAGGTGGTTGGTCAACAGTAGGGTTCTTCAGTAGGTGGTTGGTCAACAGTAGAGTTCTTCAGTAGGTGGTTGGTCAACAGTAGGGTTCTTCAGTAGGTGGTTGGTCAACAGTAGGGTTCTTCAGTAGGTGGTTGGTCAACAGTAGGGTTCTTCAGTAGGTGGTTGGTCAACAGTAGGGTTCTTCAGTAGGTGGTTGGTCAACAGTAGGGTTCTTCAGTAGGTGGTTGGTCAACAGTAGGGTTCTTCAGTAGGTGGTTGGTCAACAGTAGGGTTCTTCAGTAGGTGGTTGGTCAACAGTAGGGTTCTTCAGTAGGTGGTTGGTCAACAGTAGGGTTCTTCAGTAGGTGGTTGGTCAACAGTAGGGTTCTTCAGTAGGTGGTTGGTCAACAGTAGGGTTCTTCAGTAGGTGGTTGGTCAACAGTAGAGTTCTTCAGTAGGTGGTTGGTCAACAGTAGAGTTCTTCAGTAGGTGGTTGGTCAACATTAGAGTTCTTCAGTAGGTGGTTGGTCAACAGTAGGGTTCTTCAGTAGGTGGTTGGTCAACAGTAGAGTTCTTCAGTAGGTGGTTGGTCAACAGTAGAGTTCTTCAGTAGGTGGTTGGTCAACAGTAGAGTTCTTCAGTAGGTGGTTGGTCAACAGTAGGGTTCTTCAGTAGGTGGTTGGTCAACAGTAGGGTTCTTCAGTAGGTGGTTGGTCAACAGTAGGGTTCTTCAGTAGGTGGTTGGTCAACAATAGGGTTCTTCAGTAGGTGGTTGGTCAACAATAGGGTTCTTCAGTAGGTGGTTGGTCAACAATAGGGTTCTTCAGTAGGTGGTTGGTCAACAATAGGGTTCTTCAGTAGGTGGTTGGTCAACAGTAGGGTTCTTCAGTAGGTGGTTGGTCAACAGTAGAGTTCTTCAGTAGGTGGTTGGTCAACAATAGGGTTCTTCAGTAGGTGGTTGGTCAACAATAGGGTTCTTCAGTAGGTGGTTGGTCAACAGTAGGGTTCTTCAGTAGGTGGTTGGTCAACAGTAGGGTTCTTCAGTAGGTGGTTCTTCAGTAGGTGGTTGGTCAACAGTAGGGTTCTTCAGTAGGTGGTTGGTCAACAGTAGGGTTCTTCAGTAGGTGGTTGGTCAACAGTAGGGTTCTTCAGTAGGTGGTTGGTCAACAGTAGAGTTCTCCAGTAGGTGGTTGGTCAACAGTAGAGTTCTTCAGTAGGTGGTTGGTCAACAGTAGAGTTCTTCAGTAGGTGGTTGGTCAACAGTAGAGTTCTTCAGTAGGTGGTTGGTCAACAGTAGAGTTCTTCAGTAGGTGGTTGGTCAACAGTAGAGTTCTCCAGTAGGTGGTTGGTCAACAGTAGAGTTCTCCAGTAGGTGGTTGGTCAACAGTAGAGTTCTTCAGTAGGTGGTTGGTCAACAGTATGGTTCTTCAAGTCTTTGTTTTCAATCAACAAGAGACGACTCATTTTCATGCAATTTTTTTCATTGAAAAATACTGCACCAAACATCTTAGTTAGATGTCAAATTAAAAACAGATTTCTTGAGTTATCTTAAGATTACTTCTGAAATCAACTATTTAGGGTTGGGGTTAGGTGGGGTTGTAAAGGGGTCTGCTGTGTGTTTAGGTTAGGTGGGGTTGTAAGAGGGGATCTGCTGTGTGTTGGGGTTAGGTGGGGTTGTAGAGGGGTCTGCTGTGTGTTGGGGTTAGGTGGGGTTGTAGAGGGGATCTGCTGTGTGTTGGGGTTAGGTGGTGTCGTAGAGAGGGGTCTGCTGTGTGTTTGGGTTAGGTGGGGTTGTAGAGGGGTCTGCTGTGTGTTGGGGTTAGGTGGGGTTGTAGAGGGATCTGCTGTGTGTTGGGGTTAGGTGGGGTTGTAGAGGGGATCTGCTGTGTGTTGGGGTTAGGTGGGGTTGTAGGGGGTCTGCTGTGTGTTGGGGTTAGGTGGAGTTGTAGATCTGCTGTGTGTTGGGGTTAGGTGGGGGATCTGCTGTGTGTTGGGGTTAGGTGGGGTTGTAGAGGGGATCTGCTGTGTGTTGAGGTTAGGTGGGGTTGTAGAGGGGATCTGCTGTGTGTTGGGGTTAGGTGGGGTTGTAGAGGGATCTGCTGTGTGTTGGGGTTAGGTGGGGTTGTAGAGGGTCTGCTGTGTGTTTAGGTTAGGTGGGGTTGTAGATGGGATCTGCTGTGTGTTGGGGTTAGGTGGGGTTGTAGAGGGGTCTGCTGTGTGTTTAGGTTAGGTGGGGTTGTAGATGGGATCTGCTGTGTGTTGGGGTTAGGTGGGGTTGTAGAGGGTCTGCTGTGTGTTGGGGTTAGGTGGGGTTGTAGATGGGATCTGCTGTGTGTTGGGGTTAGGTGGGGTTGTAGAGGGGTCTGCTGTGTGTTTAGGTTAGGTGGGGTTGTAGATGGGATCTGCTGTGTGTTGGGGTTAGGTGGGGTTGTAGAGGGGTCTGCTGTGTGTTGGGGTTAGGTGGGGTTGTAGAGGTGGGGTCTGCTGTGTGTTGGGGTTAGGTGGGGTTGTAGAGGGGTCTCCTGTGTGTTGGGGTTAGGTGGGTTTGTAGAGGGGTTAGGTTAGGGGGGGTCTCCTGTGTGTTGGGGTTAGGTGGGTTTGTAGAGGGGGTTAGGTTAGAGGGGTCTCCTGTGTGTTGGGGCTAGGTGGGGTTATAAAGGGGTTAGGATAGAGGGGGTCTCCTGTGTGTTGGGGTTAGGTGGGTTTGTAGAGGGGGTTAGGATAGAGGGGGTCTGCTAGGTGTTGGGGTTAGATGGGTTTGTAGAGGGGTTAGGATAGAGGGGTCTGCTAGGTGTTGGGGTTAGGTGGGTTTGTAGAGGGGTTAGGATAGAGGGGGTCTGCTAGGTGTTGGGGTTAAGTAGGATTGTAGAGGGGTTAGGATAGAGGGGTCTGCTAGGTGTTGGGGTTAGGTGGGTTTGTAGAGGGGTTAGGATAGAGGGGGTCTGCTAGGTGTTGGGGTTAGATGGGTTTGTAGAGGGGGTTAGGATAGGGGGTCTGCTAGGTGTTGGGGTTAAGTAGGATTGTAGAGGGGTTAGGATAGAGGGGGTCTGCTAGGTGTTGGGGTTAAGTGGGTTTGTAGAGGGGGTTAGGATAGAGGGGTCTGCTAGGTGTTGGGGTTAGATGGGTTTGTAGAGGGGTTAGGATAGAGGGGGTCTGCTAGGTGTTGGGGTTAGATGGGTTTGTAGAGGGGGTTAGGATAGAGGGGTCTGCTAGGTGTTGGGGTTAGATGGGTTTGTAGAGGGGGTTAGGATAGAGGGGGTCTGCTAGGTGTTGGGGTTAGATGGGTTTGAAGAGGGGTTAGGATAGAGGGGGTCTGCTAGGTGTTGGGGTTAGGTGGGTTTGTAGAGGGGGTTAGGATAGAGGGGGTCTGCTAGGTGTTGGGGTTAGATGGGTTTGAAGAGGGGGTTAGGATAGAGGGGGTCTGCTAGGTGTTGGGGTTAAGTGGGTTTGTAGAGGGGGTTAGGATAGAGGGGGTCTGCTAGGTGTTGGGGTTAGATGGGTTTGTAGAGGGGGTTAGGATAGAGGGGGTCTGCTAGGTGTTGGGGTTAGATGGGTTTGTAGAGGGGGTTAGGATAGAGGGGGTCTGCTAGGTGTTGGGGTTAGATGGGTTTGTAGAGGGGTTAGGATAGAGGGGGTCTGCTAGGTGTTGGGGTTAGATGGGTTTGTAGAGGGGTTAGGATAGAGGGGGTCTGCTAGGTGTTGGGGTTAAGTAGGATTGAAGGCATCATACCAACAGGAACAGCCTGAGGTACAGAACAGAGGGTCAAGAAGACTGAGCTGATAACAGTCTATCAGGAACCAAACGATGAACGTACCACACACCTCCTGGGAGTTAAGAGCAGTGATAAAGTCACAGACAGAAAACACCAGGAAAGCTCAAGATCTGGCCAAATACTCAAAACATGACATCATCTATTAACATAGTGACAATGTATTAACATATTGACAATGCATTAATGTATTAAAACATATTGATAATGTCCTAAACCTTACATATCTACCCATGTATTCAGTTATAAAAATGGGTGGTGTAGAATGCTGTGCTGGTTCCCAGAAAACACACAGCACAGCAGCTTTCTAGTTAATAAGTACTGCAGAGGGCAGACCAAACCCTTTACTAAGCACTTATCCAGCAAATGGATTCATTTGACTCTGATCCCATATTTCTCTGATCAAATGAAATCTCCCCCTTCATCTAGCTAATGACCCAGAGTAGAGAGCCAGTGTGTGTGTGTGTGTGTGTGTGTGTGTGTGTGTGTGTGTGTGTGTGTGTGTGTGTGTGTGTGTGTGTGTGTGTGTGTGTGTGTGTGTGTGTGTGTGTGTGTGTGTGTGTGCGTGCGTGCGTGCGTGCGTGCGTGCGTGCGTGCGTGCGTGCGTATGTCAGACTTCATTACAGAAGTTTTCCTCCAAGGCAGCACTTTGTACAGAACACACACACACACACACACACACACACACACACACACACACACACACACACACACACACACACACACACACACACACACACACACACACACACACACACTTACAAACACACACAAACACACACAAAAACACACACACACGCACACACAAACACACACACACACACACACACGCACACACGCACACACACACGCACACACGCACACACGCACACACAAAAACACAAACACACACAAAAACACACACAAAAACACACACACACACGCACACTTAAAAACACACACACACACATGCACACACACATACGCACACACAAACACACACACACACACAAACACACGCACACACGCACACAAAAAAACACACACACACGCACACACACACACACAAAAACACACACACACACAAACACACACACAAAAACACACACACACACACACACACACACACACACACACACACACACACACACACACACACACACACACACACACACACACACACACACACACACACACACACACACACACACACACACACACACTGAGGGATGGTGCTGCTACAGTTAAAACCTTCAGTTTGCTGACTGAGAGGAAGGGGAGGACTTCTGAACTCTTCATCGTCTGATAGATGGGCCTTTCAGTTTAGACAGGCTGATTTAAAGTGGTTTTAAATAACATGAAGTGAATGAGGAATAATATGTCCAGGGTGAAACAGCCTGGAGGTGTCAGCTGAAGCCTGTCTGTGGTCACCACACTAAATACACAATGACTACAGTCCTCTTTATAGGTCAGCTTTGTACTGTAGCTTTTTTACAAAGATACAGTTGTCTTCTTCTAGTACATTCAGAATAGAAAGTATAATAGGAAATTCAGGTGAAGTTACTGATCTATTCCACTAGATGGCAGTGTAGTATTAACTATATTGATATGCTTATTACACCACAGACTTGCATCATTTATTGGACGCTCTTATCAAGAGAGACTTACTGTACAGTGAGTGCATACATTTTCATACTTTTTAGTACTGGTTCCCGTGAGAATCGAACCCACGCGTTGCAGACGCCATGCTATGCCAACTGAGCCACACGGGACATCAGCAGAGTAAGAGCAGCCAAAGCAACTCACATTCAAAAGTCATTTGTTTCTCACACTCAGCTTTAACTACCATCCACTGGTTTAACACACACATCAAACCAGACTAGCTTTACCAACATGTCAGAGCTCAGCTACAGTATTGTGATGGTGGTCCAGTTAGATCTAATGAGTTGGACTGTTGGATGGCTGTCCAGTACTGAAGGTCAACACAGAACTGGGGCTAAAGCCACCTACCCCACGACCAGTGTTTCTGTACACGACCCAATGTTCCTTTAAATGAAAACATTCAGACCCAACCTTTCTCTTCTACGGCCGTTATCAATCACCTCACCACCACCACAGTAACAGTGTGAATGACTCTCTCTCTTAGATCAATCACCTCACCACCACCACAGTACCAGTCTGAATGACTCTCTCTCTTAGATCAATCACCTCACCACCACCACAGTAACAGTCTGAATGACTCTCTCTCTTAGATCAATCACCTCACCACCACCACAGTAACAGTGTGAATGACTCTCTCTCTTAGATCAATCACCTCACCACCACCACAGTAACAGTCTGAATGACTCTCTCTCTTAGATCAATCACCTCACCACCACCACAGTAACAGTGTGAATGACTCTCTCTCTTAGATCAATCACCTCACCACCACCACAGTAACAGTGTGAATGACTCTCTCTCTTAGATCAATCACCTCACCACCACCACAGTAACAGTGTGAATGACTCTCTCTCTTAGATCAATCACCTCACCACCACCACAGTAACAGTCTGAATGACTCTCTCTCTTAGATCAATCACCTCACCACCACCACAGTAACAGTGTGAATGACTCTCTCTCTTAGATCAATCACCTCACCACCACCACCACAGTAACAGTGTGAATGACTCTCTCTTAGATCAATCACCTCACCACCACCACAGTAACAGTGTGAATGACTCTCTCTCTTAGATCAATCACCTCACCACCACCACAGTCATGAATGACTTACTCTTGATCAATCACCTCACCACCACAGTAACAGTGTGAATGACTGGTCTCTCTTAGATCAATTTTCTGTCTCTCTTGACCACCACCACAGTAACAGTGTGAATGACTCTCTCTCTTAGATCAATCACCTCACCACCACCACAGTAACAGTGTGAAATCTGGTTCCTAGCTCTCACCACCACACACCACAGTAACAGTCTGAATGGATCAATCTGGTTCCCTGCTCTTGACCACCTCACACCACCACAGTAACAGTCTAATCTCTCTCTCTGCTCAATCACCCACCACACACCACACTAACTCTAATCTGGTTCCTCTGATCAATCACCACCACCACCACACTAGAATGACTCTAATCTTCCCTGCTCAATGACCACCACACACCACACTCTCTAATCTGTTCCCTGCAATTTTCTGACCACCACACACCACACTAGGACTCTAATCTGGTTCCCTGCTCTGACCACCACACACCACACTAGGACTCTAATCTGGTTCCCTGCTCTGACCACCACACACCACACTAGGACTCTAATCTGGTTCCCTGCTCTGACCACCACACACCACACTAGGACTCTAATCTGGTTCCCTGCTCTGACCACCACACATCACACTAGGACTCTAATCTGGTTCCCTGCTCTGACCACCACACACCACACTAGGACTCTAATCTGGTTCCCTGCTCTGACCACCACACAGCATGAATGACTCTCTGGATCAACACAGTACAGTATAGTACAGTATAGTACAGTATAATATAGTACAATATAATACAGTATAGTACATTATACTACAGAATTGTTGAATACTCGTTTCTGATTGGCTAGAATGACATTCTAGAATGGACATTTAAACCAGACAACGGGACAGTTGGAAAAGATATCCGGACAGCTTGCAATCATGACACAATATGCATCTACACAAGCAGACCGTACTTATTACAGTTACAGAAAGCTAAACCAACAACTACACAAACTGAAATGGGATACATTGTAAACGCAGGTCCTTGAGGTAAACACACTGTATCTGGCATTGATTTGTTTTTGCAGAGGAGTCTTTTTGGAGCGTTTGATGACCTGACGTGGTGAGTGATGAACATGAATCTCTCGGTCCCCTCCTCCATTAAATCTGTCCAATCCTCCCACATGTTTCTAGTTTGACCTGCTGTTCTCAGTAACTGATCTTTTGAAGTCAGTTGTCATATTGGCAGGTTTGTTAGCTACAAACCATCGCGGTACGGCGTGGGGCTCGATGCCAGGACTTCTATCTCCATCCTCTACAGCCACGGAAGCCATGAGTCCTCCAGACGTCAAACAGCTTTGCTGCTTTGGATCCTGACCTTCCAGCACCTTCAGATCCGCGGTCGTCTGATCCGGAAGAGTCTTCTTCTGCTCGCGCTGTGTCTGCTCCTGGAGCTCTGAACCCGTGACCTGTGGTGTCCAAGTTGGAGTTGTAAAAGCCAAGAATAAAAACGGATCTGTGCTGAAGACGTGGGAAGAACACAATATCGGTAAACGCACAGCGTTTTAATCAGGACTCAATGGGAAAGTGTCGATCCAAGATACACACACACTTCTTTTCCAGGTGCTAAAGTCACCGAATGAATTAGAATTTTGCCAGTCGTCATGAACAGTTGTGTTGCGTTTTGGTTGAAATGACGGAGTCTGAGAGACTCAGAAACAACTTCTTGTTGCTCTTGGAAACAGCTTGAAGCTCTGCAGGAAGAATCGTTATCTGAGGACCAATCCCATCTCCTCGCCGTTGTGGGACTGAGAGTTTTAGTCGTATGTGGTCTCTTCATCCAAGGCTGATGCGTCTTTCTAAAGACATGGGCACGTCATTTTTTAACAATTTGGATTGTTTTTGGAGAAAGCAGAGGTACTTCATCAATGATGGATTTCACCTCGATGAAGATGGCGTCCGCCTGCTATCATCCAACATGGAAAAGGTACTTAATCAAAATGATATAGGGCTAGTCCCAGAATAGCTAGAGCAAGTATTGTATCAGATGTAGGGGTAATGTACTCAGTAATCTTGTCCCCATTCACTTGGTTCACACTGGCGATTATACTTGTGTAAACACCTCAAGTTCCCCGCTCGATATCAACAATCCACATGTTTTTTAAACTTTAAAGGGACTTGGTTTTTTACATTTGAATATGCTTAGTATTTTGTCAAAATGTTGATTTTATTAAGATTTTAGTTTCTCAGGCTAGTCCTGATTTCTTTGTTTTATCTGAAACTTGGTTATCAAGGAATTGTAATGATGCAGATATTGGACTGGATGGGTACAATGTTTTTAGGTCAGACAGGATGAGTAGAGGGGGAGGAGTGGCTATCTATGCTAAAAATGACCTCTCCATTGCACTAATTAAATCTGTCTCCATTCCAAATCAATTTGAAGTGTCAGCTCTAAGTCTTATATTAGGTAACAACTGTAAAGTTACAGTTGTTGGAGTATATCTCCGCATTCTGCTAGTAAGAATATGCTTAGCCATTTAACAAAATTATTAGCCACTTTTATATCAACTGAAGTCATTTCCTAGGATGTTTTAACTTTGATTGGAAAACACAGGACTCCGACAGTTTAAGACTTTTCTACTGAGGTAAATCTCACACAATTAATCACTAAGCCAACAAGGCCAACTCTTTAGGTGCCTACAAAGTCCTCATTGCTTGATTATATACTAACAAATGCACCTCAGAAATATAGATCTAGCGGAGTATTTCCACGAGGTGTCAGGGATCACTGCTCCATTGTGTGTGTTAGAGATGTCAGAATTCATAGGGACAAACCTTGTATTCTCACCAAAATAAATGACAGAAACTTTAGAGAACAAGCTTTCTTACAGGATTTTGAATCTATTTGTAATGTACTAGTGTTTTTATTTCCATTGTCGATTAACACGTTCCACACACTAAGGTTAGAGTAAAGAATAGATCAAACCCATGGTTTATTCAGACATTTCTGATGCTATGTAGCATTGGCTAAGGCTAGAGAAACGTCTTCTAGCTCTGACTGGCTTTTAGGCAGCTGAGAAACCTGTGCATCAGACTTGTTAGAAGAACAAAATCAGATTAGTATCAGATGACCAGTTTAAATGACTGTTTGTTATGGGAATCCAGCCAAATTCTGGAAAGTAGTTAAAACATTTAACAATATGCACTCTACACTCCCAAATCAGATAGGGTTGGATACTGGACTCATTACTGATAACAATGACTTTGCTAATGCCTTCAACAATCACTTCATTGCAGCAGGCAATCTTGTTGAGAAAATGTTGACCACAAATGAATGAAGAAAAGATGCATATGAAGGGATTATGCATTAGTATGTTGATGGTCAGGGTTTCTCTCTAAGCCTCTTCACAGAGGAGAAAGTTATTGATGTCTTGCTGGCCATAGACACTTAGACACTAAGGAAGCAACAGGGGCTGACAAACTTGACCCAGGGTTGCTGGCTAGAGCTGCACCACTTGTCTCTAGTGCTCTTACTCATATTTGAACCTCACGTTGACCTCTGAGATCACACCTAAGATTTGGAAAACTGCCTATGTGCTGCCTCTGCACAGAGGTGGGGTTACTGGTGACCTTGATAACTATCGACCAATCTCTAAGCTGTCTTGTCTTGCAAAAATGTTAGAGTCATTGGTAAATGTACAGCTGCGCTCGTTCTTGTCCTCTCTGTCACGCCCTGATCTGTTTCACCTGTCCTTGTGCTTGTCTCCACCCCCCTCCAGGTGTCACCCATCTTCCCAGTTATCCCTTGTGTATTTATACCTGTGTTCTTTGTCTGTCGCCAGTTCGTCTTGTTCGTTCAAGCTTACCAGTGTTTTTCCTGTCAGCTCCTATCGTTTCCCAGCCTCTCTTTCCTAGTCCTCCGGGTTTTGACCTTTGCCTGTCCTGACCCTGTAACCCTCCCGCCTGACCTCGCTGCCTGACCCTGAGCCTGCCGTCCTGTACCTTTGCTCCACCTCTGGATTACTGAACCCTGCCTGTCCCTGACCCTGAGCCTGCCGTCCTGTACCTTTGCTCCACCTCTGGATTACTGAACCCTGCCTGTCCCTGACCCTGAGCCTGCCGTCCTGTACCTTTCCTCCACCTCTGGATTTACCCTGCCTGTCCCTGACCCTGAGCCTGCCGTCCTGTCTGCCTTACCCTGGATTACTGTCCCTGACCCTGAGCCTGCCGTCCTGTACCTTTGCTCCACCTCTGGATTACTGAACCCTGCCTCTGCCTGTCCCTGACCCTGGATTACTGCCTGCCTGTCCCTGACCCTGAGCCTTCCTGCTCCACCTCTGGATTACTGAACTCTGCCTGTCCCTGACCCTGAGCCTTTGCCGTCCTGTGACCTTTGCTCCACCTCTGGATTACTGAACCCTGCCTGTTCCTGACCCTGAGCCTGCCGTCCTGTACCTTTGCTCCACCTCTGGATTACTGAACCCTGAGCCTGTCCCTGACCCTGATTAGAACCCGCCTGCCGTCCTGCGCCTTTGCCTTACCCTGGATTTGCAACCCCTGCATTGTACATACAGTGTGAACTGTATTCCTGTACTGCATTATATTATACTGATTATGAACTGGATTTACTCACCTCATTCAAACCATGATAAAGCAGGGAGAGATCATGTGATTCTGGTGCAGCACATGCAGCCTACAAAGTTACAACTACAGGCTAGAAAATGAAATTGAATAGGGCCTATTTGTATAATTAGTAGGCTGACCTTTCATAATATTTCCCCTAATGTTACTAGCCCACCTCCTCTTTCTCTATTGTTGCTTCATTCCTTCCTCTCTTTCAACAGTTCAATGAAATACGTTTTGTTGTCCTTATCTTCATCATTCTAAAGACATGGTTGAATAATATAGGACCAGAATTAGATGCAGAAGGCTTTCACTTCTCTTCATGAAGACTGAATGGTTATGGGTCTGAATAAATAACTGTTATAACCTACCACCATCGTGAGTTCACTCTTCTTTCAAACTACCTGAGTTCTATTGGCTGCTGTATTTACCATTCAGCAAACAAGAGCTTGTGTCCCTCCTCTAATAGTCTATTGGTATAAGAAATGCAAAAATATAATCATGTCCAGCAAACTATTCTAGTGTATCTTTTCCTGCATGGGACTCCAAGAGCTAAGGAGCGTTATTTAGGGAGAGGCCAGCGGAGCACAGGTGTCCGTACTGAGCAAGAGACAAGAGCCTATAAATTACAAGCTTATTATGCATAACCCATCATTCATTTGCTAAATAGAAGACTAATACTGCATTGAATGTATTACCTGAAAGAGGTGGGCTAGGACATCTATATATATATATATATAGAACAATCTAGAACAGGATGATTTATTTTGGATGCAATTTGAATGGAGTTGATGGAGAGAGAAAGACACAGTGCTCCTTCGTGATATTCGAGTGACAGGCTGTTTTAAAACTCTGTAGCTGTGATAAAATCAAATAAAACATATTTACAATTTAAAAAATAAGATGACCCAGATGGAGCCAGATGGAGATGGGTAAATTAGATGCGCATTCATTCTTTATATTTATATTACTGTATCAAAGACTATGCAGCAGAAAATGTAGGAATAACCTGCATTATGAACTGTGCTCCATACTGAGATGGGCTGTCTGTCTGTCCCACACCCTGCATTATGAACTGTGCTCCATACTGAGATGGGCTGTCTGTCCCCACCCTGCATTATGAACTGTGCTCCATACTGAGATGGGCTGTCTGTCCCCACCCTGCATTATGAACTGTGCTCCATACTGAGATGGGCTGTCTGTCCCCACCCTGCATTATGAACTGTGCTCCATACTGAGATGGGCTGTCTGTCCCCACCCTGCATTATGAACTGTGCTCCATACTGAGATGGGCTGTCTGTCCCCACCCTGCATTATGAACTGTGCTCCATACTGAGATGGGCTGTCTGTCCCCACCCTGCATTATGAACTGTGCTCCATACTGAGATGGGCTGTCTGTCCCCACCCTGCATTATGAACTGTGCTCCATACTGAGATGGGCTGTCTGTCCCCACCTTACATTATGAACTGTGCTCCATACTGAGATGGGCTGTCTGTCCCCACCCCTGTGCTCCATACTGAGATTATGAACTGTGCTCCATACTGAGATGGGCTGTCTGTCCCACACCCTGCATTATGAACTGTGCTCCATACTGAGATGGGCTGTCTGTCCCCACCCTGCATTATGAACTGTGCTCCATACTGAGATGGGCTGTCTGTCCCCACCCTGCATTATGAACTGTGCTCCATACTGAGATGGGCTGTCTGTCCCCACCCTGCATTATGAACTGTGCTCCATACTGAGATGGGCTGTCTGTCCCCACCCTGCATTATGAACTGTGCTCCATACTGAGATGGGCTGTCTGTCCCCACCCTGCATTATGAACTGTGCTCCATACTGAGATGGGCTGTCTGTCCCCACCCTGCATTATGAACTGTGCTCCATACTGAGATGGGCTGTCTGTCCCCACCCTGCATTATGAACTGTGCTCCATACTGAGATGGGCTGTCTGTCCCCACCCTGCATTATGAACTGTGCTCCATACTGAGATGGGCTGTCTGTCCCCACCCTGCATTATGAACTGTGCTCCATACTGAGATGGGCTGTCTGTCCCCACCCTGCATTATGAACTGTGCTCCATACTGAGATGGGCTGTCTGTCCCACCTACATTATGAACTGTGCTCCATACTGAGATGGGCTGTCTGTCCCCACCCTGCATTATGAACTGTGCTCCATACTGAGATGGCCTGTCTGTCCCCACCCTGCATTATGAACTGTGCTCCATACTGAGATGGGCTGTCTGTCCCCACCCTGCATTATGAACTGTGCTCCATACTGAGATGGGCTGTCTGTCCCCACCCTGCATTATGAACTGTGCTCCATACTGAGATGGGCTGTCTGTCCCCACCCTGCATTATGAACTGTGCTCCATACTGAGATGGGCTGTCTGTCCCCACCCTGCATTATGAACTGTGCTCCATACTGAGATGGGCTGTCTGTCCCCACCCTGCATTATGAACTGTGCTCCATACTGAGATGGGCTGTCTGTCCCCACCCTGCATTATGAACTGTGCTCCATACTGAGATGGGCTGTCTGTCCCCACCCTGCATTATGAACTGTGCTCCATACTGAGATGGGCTGTCTGTCCCCACCCTGCATTATGAACTGTGCTCCATACTGAGATGGGCTGTCTGTCCCCACCCTGCATTATGAACTGTGCTCCATACTGAGATGGGCTGTCTGTCCCACCCTGCATTATGAACTGCTCCATACTGAGATGGGCTGTCTGTCCCCACCCTGCATTATGAACTGTGCTCCATACTGAGATGGGCTGTCTGTCCCCACCCTGCATTATGAACTGTGCTCCATACTGAGATGGGCTGTCTGTCCCCACCCTGCATTATGAACTGTGCTCCATACTGAGATGGGCTGTCTGTCCCCACCCTGCATTATGAACTGTGCTCCATACTGAGATGGGCTGTCTGTCCCCACCCTGCATTATGAACTGTGCTCCATACTGAGATGGGCTGTCTGTCCCCACCCTGCATTATGAACTGTGCTCCTACTGAGATGGGCTGTCTGTCCATACTGAGATGGGCTGTCTGTCCCCACCCTGCATTATGAACTGTGCTCCATACTGAGATGGGCTGTCTGTCCCCACCCTGCATTATGAACTGTGCTCCATACTGAGATGGGCTGTCTGTCCCCCCATTATGAACTGTGCTCCATTGAGATGAACCCTGCATTATGAACTCCATACTGAGATGGGCTGTCTGTCCCCACCCTGCATTATGAACTGTGCTCCATACTGAGATGGGCTGTCTGTCCCCACCCTGCATTATGAACTGTGCTCCATACTGAGATGGGCTGTCTGTCCCCACCCTGCATTATGAACTGTGCTCCATACTGAGATGGGCTGTCTGTCCCCACCCTGCATTATGAACTGTGCTCCATACTGAGATGGGCTGTCTGTCCCCACCCTGCATTATGAACTGTGCTCCATACTGAGATGGGCTGTCTGTCCCCACCCTGCATTATGAACTGTGCTCCATACTGAGATGGAACTGTGCTCCATACTGAGATGGGCTCCCCACCCTGCATTATGAACTGTGCTCCATACTGAGATGGCCTGTCTGTCCCCACCCTGCATTATGAACTGTGCTCCATACTGAGATGGGCTGTCTGTCCCCACCCTGCATTATGAACTGTGCTCCATACTGAGATGGGCTGTCTGTCCCCACCCTGCATTATGAACTGTGCTCCATACTGAGATGGGCTGTCTGTCCCCACCCTGCATTATGAACTGTGCTCCATACTGAGATGGGCTGTCTGTCCCCACCCTGCATTATGAACTGTGCTCCATACTGAGATGGGCTGTCTGTCCCCACCCTGCATTATGAACTGTGCTCCATACTGAGATGGGCTGTCTGTCCCCACCCTGCATTATGAACTGTGCTCCATACTGAGATGGGCTGTCTGTCCCCACCCTGCATTATGAACTGTGCTCCATACTGAGATGGGCTGTCTGTCCCCACCCTGCATTATGAACTGTGCTCCATACTGAGATGGGCTGTCTGTCCCCACCCTGCATTATGAACTGTGCTCCATACTGAGATGGGCTGTCTGTCCCCACCCTGCATTATGAACTGTGCTCCATACTGAGATGGGCTGTCTGTCCCCACCCTGCATTATGAACTGTGCTCCATACTGAGATGGGCTGTCTGTCCCCACCCTGCATTATGAACTGTGCTCCATACTGAGATGGGCTGTCTGTCCCCACCCTGCATTATGAACTGTGCTCCATACTGAGATGGGCTGTCTGTCCCCACCCTGCATTATGAACTGTGCTCCATACTGAGATGGGCTGTCTGTCCCCACCCTGCATTATGAATCCATACTGGGATGGGCTGTCTGTCCCTGTGCTCCATACTGAGATGGGCTGTCTGTCCCCACCCTGCATTATGAACTGTGCTCCATACTGAGATGGGCTGTCTGTCCCCACTGCCTGTGCTGAGATTATGATTATGAACTGTGCTCCATACTGAGATGGGCTGTCTGTCCCCACCCTGCATTATGAACTGTGCTCCATACTGAGATGGGCTGTCTGTCCCCACCCTGCATTATGAACTGTGCTCCATACTGAGATGGGCTGTCTGTCCCCACCCTGCATTATGAACTGTGCTCCATACTGAGATGGGCTGTCTGTCCCCACCCTGCATTATGAACTGTGCTCCATACTGAGATGGGCTGTCTGTCCCCACCCTGCATTATGAACTGTGCTCCATACTGAGATGGGCTGTCTGTCCCCACCCTGCATTATGAACTGTGCTCCATACTGAGATGGGCTGTCTGTCCCCACCCTGCATTATGAACTGTGCTCCATACTGAGATGGGCTGTCTGTCCCCACCCTGCATTATGAACTGTGCTCCATACTGAGATGGGCTGTCTGTCCCCACCCTGCATTATGAACTGTGCTCCATACTGAGATGGGCTGTCTGTCCCCACCCTGCATTATGAACTGTGCTCCATACTGAGATGGGCTGTCTGTCCCCACCCTGCATTATGAACTGTGCTCCATACTGAGATGGGCTGTCTGTCCCCACCCTGCATTATGAACTGTGCTCCATACTGAGATGGGCTGTCTGTCCCCACCCTGCATTATGAACTGTGCTCCATACTGAGATGGGCTGTCTGTCCCCACCCTGCATTATGAACTGTGCTCCATACTGAGATGGGCTGTCTGTCCCCACCCTGCATTATGAACTGTGCTCCATACTGAGATGGGCTGTCTGTCCCCACCCTGCATTATGAACTGTGCTCCATACTGAGATGGGCTGTCCCCACCTGTGTTGATGATTCATCATGCAGAGGCTGTCTGTCCCCACCCTGCATTATGAACTGTGACAGATTTATGACATCACATATCATTTAACATTTACATTCACGCCTCGCTGTTCAAATTGATTATAATTGACTGGTTTCTCTCTGTTATTTATTCCGGGAAAGGGAGTGGTTTGGCCGGTAAATCGCTGTAGTTCTCGGTAACCGGTTTCCCACCATTTCAACCCAGGCAGGCAGAGGGCAGCAGTCATTCAGCTGGGTTTAATGACCAAGTTCTATTAGCCACATCCTGGGAGCTTCTACACACACACACACACACACACACACACACACACACACACACACACACACACACACACACACACACACACACACACACACACACACACACACACACACACACACACACACACACACACACACACACTGAACAGGCCCCTGAGTGGGAGGGAGGTGATTATGGCTGATCAGTAGGGTGTGAGGTGAGTGGAGTCCTACTGCTAGGAACTGTAATTATAGACTTTCTCATCCTCTCTTATCCTCTGCTCCCTGTCTCCCTCCCCCTCTCCCTCCTCCCCACCCCTGAACCTCCTCTGGGCCCTCCCTCTCACCTCCTCCCCTCTCCTTCTCCTCCTCTCCTCCTCCTCTCCTCCTCTCCTCCCCCCCTCATTCCTGACCCTCCTCTCCCTCCCCTCTCCTCCTCCCTCTCCTTCCTCCTCTCCTCCTCCTCTCCTCCTCTCCTCCTCCCCTCTCCTTCTCCTCCTCTCACCCTTCCCTCTTCTCCACTCATTCTCCACCCCTCCTCCTCCTCTTCTCCTCTCTCCCTTCCCTCTTCTCCTCTCATCCTCCACCCCTCCTCCTCCTCTTCTCCTCTCTCCCTTCCCTCTTCTCCTCTCATCCTCCCCACCCCTCCCCTCTCCTCCTCTCCTCCTCTCACCCTTCCCTCTTCTCCACTCATTCTCCACCCCTCCTCCTCCTCTCCTCCTCTCACCCTTCCCTCTTCTCCTCTCATCCTCCCCTCCCTCTCCTCCCTCTCCTCCTCTCCTCCTCTCACCCTTCCCTCTTCTCCCTCATTCTCCCCTTCCCCTCCTCCTCCTCTCCTCCTCTCACCCTTCCCTCTTCTCCTCTCATCCTCCCCACCCCTCCCCTCTCCTCCTCTCCTCCTCTCACCCTTCCTCTTCTCCACTCATTCTCCACCCCTCCTCCTCCTCTCCTCCTCTCACCCTTCCCTCTCCTCCTCTCCTCCTCTCTCCCTTCCCTCTTCTCCTCTCACCCTTCCCTCTCCTCCTCTCCTCCCCACCCCTCCCCTCTCCTCCTCTCCTCCTCTCACCCTTCCCTCTTCTCCACTCATTCTCCACCCCTCCTCCTCCTCTCCTCCTCTCACCCTTCCCTCTTCTCCTTTCATCCTCCCCCACCCCCTCCCCTCTCCTCCTCTCCTCCTCTCTCCCTTCCCTCTTCTCCTCTCATCCTCCCCTCCCCTCTGCTGGTCTCAGACTGGCAGGGCTCTCATCATTAGGCCCAGGCATCCCTTCTCACCACATGACAAGTCCAGGTTAAGAAAACTCAACATGGCTTCCATTGTCACTTCAGGATATTAATTGAAATTGTATTCAAAAGTGCCATTTGTTTTTAATGAAGATTTGATCAACTTATGAATTGAATTCCCTTTCTGAATTGACTGATTTGAAATGGAATTGACACATACCCTGCCACATACACATGTACAGTAGATCTCTAGCGATACTAAACCAGGTTAGTAAGTAAGTTAGTACATATTCTGTTTTGTTGGTTAATCATTTCATTTCATATGTGAACCATTACAGTATACTGTAGTTCCATTCCTTCTTAAATACTGATTTTTGTTTTACTCTCAGAATATCTACTTTTCAAAATACAGCAGAGATCAATTTAATAGAAAAATATATTCAGCCTTTCTCATCATCATACAAGTGATCGTTTGTTCATTTAAGAAATGATAAAGAAGTAACGTTGATCTCAAAGAGAAGTTAAAAGAGAAGCCTGCACACCTGCAGCTTCCTGGACCAGGGTTTAGGCTCCAGCTCTCTATGCAGATAAGCAGAGGTAGAATCTACTGCCATGATAGTTATTTGATCATCAGTAAACCGTGTTTGAATCCAGGGAGATATTTTCCTAGCAGTACAGTAGATATGGTTTAGCTAACAGTGACAGTACAGTACATCACAAGCCACTGCTGTAGCTGTCAATGGTTGTTGTTCGTGCTCCAGGTAGAAATGACCATTATCCAGTGTTGTTGTTGTCGTCTATCCTCTGGTGGCCACGTTTCCCTGAGGGTGTGTCTCTCCCTCGAAGACTATATTGTCATAGTGATGTGGTTGCCAGGCCTCGGTGGGGGGTTGAGGAGTCAGGGTGGGGTCGGAAGGTGTTTGTCATTGAGAGGGACCTCATACAGCAGCTCTCTACCTGATCCTCCAGACACTGTGACGATAGGGACATCTGGTGGTGGGACAGAGGAACTGCTGCTCCTCCTCCCCGGGCCCTCCACTCCTAAGGCCTTCAGGATGTCAGCCTTACACATGGGGCAGGTCCTCTTGTCCAGCAGCCAGGGCTCGATACAGGCCTTGTGGAACAGATGACCACAGGTCAGGACGGTCACTACATCTCCTGGGCGGTATGACTCGATACACACGGCACAGGTGTGGCTGTCCGGGCTTCGTTTCCCTCGTCCCCGCGCTTCAGCGTACGCACCTCCAGCCGACCAATCGCTTTCTTGGCCTCATTCCTCAGCCGCCTATCGGTGAGATGGATCAGCCTGAGACTATGCAGTCGGTGGGCGGAGATGAATCCGAAGCAGACAATGGAGGCGCCCGTCACAATGAAGAAGGCGATAGACAGGAAGTAGAGCCAATAGGGTGTCCATCCAGGGTCCATGGGCTTTGCCCACCTCGATCACCATGGAGACGGCCACACCACTCCGCACTATGTTGGCGATCTCAACCCCTGGAGGTTACCGATCATGATGGCCACGGTGCCAGAGGTGTCACTGTGAGCCATGTAATCTGAGCTGTTACCGGTTCCATCCAGGTTATAGACCACTACGGCCGCCGCCCTGGCCCACGCTGCCCTGATCTTCTCACTGAAGGTACAGTTTCCCCTCTTGACCAGAGCGATCCAGAACCCCTGGGTGGTGGTGTTGTCGTTGGAGGGTAGGGGTCCCAGGCTGCAGCCCTGGGGTCTGAGGCAGGGAGGACCACCATCCCGGCAGCGCTCTCCAGAGGGGAGGAACGCCCGTACACCCCACACTCACAGAACCTGGTCTCTGTCTGGTTAGAGCTGCTGTCGTAGAAATGTACCCCACGTACGCCGTCCAGAATATCATCGCTGTCGTAGACTGGACCAGCCCGGACAGACAGACGAAGAACAGGACAAACATCTCTTCTGTTTAGACATGGTCTCACTAACACTACCACTAGGACCAGTCTCTCTTTGTTAGGACTTCTTCAGTCTTCTGTTTGTCTGTTGTTCTGTTCAGTTCCAGTTGTTAGTTAGTTAGTTGTTGTTCTCACTGCGTTCAGCCGTCTCTCTCTAGCTGTGTTTGTGACCTGTGTGTTGATAGTAATCAGATAGCAGCCTGCTGTAACCCTGCTCGCTCTGCGTCAGCTCTTCAGACTTATTATCTAAATGGACATTGGACTGTTGGGTAGAGACCAGCTATACAGCCAGGCAGAAGGGCTTGTGGTCTACATAGTACAGGTCTAAGGCCACAGGTTCCAGGTACCGGCTACGGTAAGGAACAGCACAGCACACAGCCATAAGCACATAAGCAAACAAAGAGATAACAACGCCATTAAGGAGCATTCCAAGGAACTGTGACAAAGGGCGGTTGTGAAACTGTTAGTTTTAGATGTGTCATGCTGCTGAGAGGATACGCCCACAGTTATAACAGAGGTTTTAATAACTAACTGTGGCACTTACTTCTCAGAAGATATTATGTTCTTTCCATGAGTCACACAAACCAGGTGACAATACACTGAGTATACTAAACATGCTCTTTCCATGACAGACTGTGGTGAATCCAGGTGAAAGCTATGATCCCTTATTGATGTCACCTGTTAAATCCACTTCAATCAGTGTAGATGAAGAAGAGGAGACGGGTTAAAGAAGGGTTTTAAGCCTTGAGACAATTCAGACGTGGATTGTGTATGTGTGCAATTCAGAAGGTGAATGGAAAGAGTTAAGTACCTTTGAACCAGGTAGTAGGTGCCAGGCACACCGGTTTGTGTCAAGAACTGCAATGCTGCTGGGTTTTTCAACAGTTTCCTGTGTGTATCAAGAATGGTCCACCACCCAAAGGACATCCAGCCAACTGTGGGAAGCATTGGCGTCAACATGGGTCAGCATCCCTGTGGAACACTTACGACACCTTGCAGAGTCCATGCCCCGATGAACTAAGTCTGTTCTGAGGGGAACAGGGGGGGATGCAACTCATTATTAGGAAGGTGTTCCTAATGTTTGGTATACTCAGTGTATATGGTCAGGTTTGTTTCTGTTTTTATCTCCCACAGTGTCACACACACACACGCACGCACGCACGCACACACACGCACACACACACACACACACACACACACACACACACACACACACACACACACACACACACACACACACACACACACACACACACACACACACACACACACACACACACACACACACACACACACACACAGGCATGAAGACTGTTTTGAATGCAGTTTCCATGAGTCAAACAACAACATAAGTGATAATAATAAATATGGTATGTTTTAAAAACATGCTCATTGGGTGACATGTCTGGTGAGTTTGCAGGCCATGGAAGAACTGGGACATTTTCAGCCTCCAGGAGTTGTGTACAGATCCTTGCGACATGGGGCCGTGCATTATCATACTGAAACATGAGATGATGGTGGCGGATGAATGGCATGACAATTGGGCCTCAGATCTCGTTACAGTATCTCTGTGCATTTAAATTGCCATTGATAAACGCAATTGTGTTTGTTGTCCGTAGCTTATGTCTGTCGAGACCATAACCCCACCACCACAATGGGGCACTCTGTTCACAACAATGACATCAGCAAACCACTTGCCCACACGATGCCATCTGCCCGGTACAGATGAAACCGGGATTCATCGAAGAGCACACTTCTTCAGCTTGTCAGTGGTCAAGACCCTGGTGAGGATGACGAGCACGCAGATGAGCTTCCCTGAGACAGTTTGTGCAGAAATTCTTTGATTTGTGCAAACCCACAGTTTCATCAGCTGTCCGGGTGGCTGGTTTCAGACGATCCATGGTGGAAGAAGCCTGATATGGAGGCCCTGGGCTGGTGTGGATACATGTGGTCTGGAGGTTGTGAGGCCGGTTGGAAAACTGCCAAATTCTCTAAAATAACATTGGAGGCGGCTTATGGTAGAGAAATTAACATTACATTCTCCGGGCAACAGCTCTGATGGACATTCCTGCAGTCAGCATGCCAACTGCACACTCCTCAAAACTTGAGACATCTGTGGCATTGTGTTGTGTGACACAACTGCACATTTTAGAGTGGACTTTAATTGTCCCCATCACAAGGTGCACCTGTGTAATGATCATACTGTGTAATCAGACTTCTTGATATGCCACACCTGTCAGGTGGAAGAATTATCTTGGCAAAGGAGAAATAATATTTTTTGTGCGTATGGAACATATCTTGGATGTTTTATTTCTATCATGACTCAGGATATGACCCAGGAGGCAGATGGTTCAGTTCTCAGATCATTTATTATAACGGGGAGCAGAGGGGCAGGTGGAGGACAGGCAGAGGTTAAGTAACCAGATCAGGAGTTCGACAGGTACTGGACGGCAGACAGGCTCAGGGTCACGGGCAGGCAGAAAGGTCAGAACCAGAAAAGCTAGAAACAAAAAACTAGAGAGCAGGGAAAACCAGGGAAAACGCTGGGATGACCTGACAATACAAGATTTTAACTGGCAACAGACAAACAGAAAACAAAGGTATAAATACACAGAGGAT
>NW_025746690.1:0-92965 GCF_021184085.1 Oncorhynchus gorbuscha
AGTGTGTCTTTAGAGGCTTCTCTAACACCGTCTCCATGATACACTGTACTGTCAGTGTGTCTTTAGAGGCTTCTCTAACACCATCTCCATGGCTGTCAGTGTGTCTTTAACACCGTCTCCATGATACTGTACTGTCAGTGTGTCTTTTTTTAGATGATACTGCTTCTCTAACACTGTCTCCATGATACTGTACTGTCAGTGTGTCTTTAGAGGCTTCTCTAACACCGTCTCCATGATACTGTACTGTCAGTGTGTCTTTAGAGGCTTCTCTAACACCGTCTCCATGATACTGTACTGTCAGTGTGTCTTTAGAGGCTTCTCCCTAAACACCGTCTCCATGATACTGTACTGTCAGTGTGTCTTTAGAGCTTCTCTAACACCGTCTCCAGTGTGTCTTTGATACTGTACTGTCAGTGTGTCTTTAGAGGCTTCTCTAACACCGTCTCCATGATACTGTACTGTCAGTGTGTCTTTAGAGGCTTCTCTAACACCGTCTCCATGATACTGTACTGTCAGTGTGTCTTTAGAGGCTTCTCTAACACCGCTTCTCTAACACCGTCCATGATACTGTACTGTCAGTGTGTCTTTGTGTCTTTAGAGGCTTCTTCTTTAACACCGTCTCCATGATACTGTACTGTCAGTGTGTCTTTAGAGGCTTCTCTAACACCGTCTCCATGATACTGTACTGTCAGTGTGTCTTTAGAGGCTTCTCTATACACCTCTCCATGATACTGTACTGTCAGTGTGTCTTTAGAGGCTTCTCTAACACCGTCTCCATGATACTGTACTGTCAGTGTGTCTTTAGAGGCTTCTCTAACACCGTCTCCATGATACTGTACTGTCAGTGTGTCTTTAGGAGGCTTCTCTAACACCGTCTCCATGATACTGTACTGTCAGTGTCTTTAGAGCCGTCTCTAACACCGTCTCTAACACCCTCTCCATGATACTGTACTACTGTACTGTCAGTGTGTCTTTAGAGGCTTCTCTAACACCATCTCCATGATACTGTACTGTCAGTGTGTCTTTAGAGGCCTTGCTTCTCTAACACCATCTCCATGATACTGTACTGTCAGTGTGTCTCTTAGAAGTTCAACACTATCCTCTCTTTAAGTTGCTAATCATTCTCTCAGCGGATTGACCTAAACAGATGACTGGATGCACATGAGTGGCTCTCGTCTGATTGATCCCCAACAGCTATGAATTGAGGGGAAAAACAACAGCTATTCATGTTCACAGTATAGGCTTTGAAGTCATGGAGATGGATAATTACATTAAAGGTGGCCATTTGAAGTTGTCATAGAGAACTCTCACTAAATATGACACTATTAAATTCTGTATGTTTGGTTTTGCACACGCCGCTTTGTCCTGTATGGGGGTGGTGGGGTATAGGGGGGTGTCAACACTTTGCTGCCCCCCTCTAATAATCATTAATATCTCATCATAGTTTGTGTTAATTAAAAGCTGCAAAGTGAATTGGCGTTAAATGTAATCATGTTGGATCTAATGTTCCTTTGTGAGGATCCCATCTATCATGGCTCTGGTTATTGAGACTTGGTTTAATCAAATAGAGAGGGAAGTCTTCTCCCTCTTTATGTGGAATGATTAGTTCTACTTCATCATCTCATCGCACGCCGAGACACAACACACCACTTTTCTACCATCGACTAAGACTTGTCAATATTCATATTAGCAGAGCTAAAGAAATGATTGAAGTTGACACCAACAAACACATCGTAGGTAGTAGACATTGGATGGGAGTTTAGCAGCCATGTTTTGCATATTGGGAATCTTGGTTTGTTTGCCGGTGAGGTATTGTTCATCAGGATATGTGTTTGAGTAGTTTTATTAGGATGTATATGAGTTTGGAATGTATAATGGTTTGGACAAGTATAGAGTGCATTCGGAAAGTATGTGACTTTTTACACATTTTGTTATGTTACATCCTTATTCTAAAATTGATTAAATTAAATAAAAATCCTTACCAGCACACAATAACCCATAATGACAAAGCAAAACTGTTTTTTAGACATGTTTGCAAATATATTACAAACAAAAAATGGAAGTATCACATTTATATAAGTATTCAGACCCTTTACTCAGTACTTTGTTGAAGCATCTTTGGCACTGATTACAGCCTCAAGTCTTCTTGTGTCTGATGCTACAGGCTTGGCACACCTGTATTTGGGGAGTTTCTCCCATTCTTGTCTGCAGATACTTTCAAGCTCTGCCAGGTTGGATGGGGAGCGTCGATGCACAGCTATTTTCAGGTCTCCCCAGAGATATTCGATCGGTCCAGGTTCTGGCTGGGCCACTCAAGTACATTCAGGGACTTGTCACGAAGCCACTCCTGCGTTGGCTTGGCTGTGTGCCCTGGGTCATTGTCCTTTTGGAAGATGAACCTTCACCCCAGTCTGAGGTCCTGAGCGCTCTGGAGAGGTTTTCATCAAGGATCGCTCTGTACTTTACTCCGTCCATCTTTCCCTCAATCCTGACTAGTCTCCCAGTCACTGCTGCTGAAAAACATCCCCACGGCATGATGCTGCCACCACCATGCTTCACCGTACATATGGTGCCAGGTTTCCTCCAGACGTGACGCTTGGCATTATGGCCAAAGAGTTCAATCTTGGTTTCATCAGACTAGAGAATCTTGTTTTTTATGGTCTGAGAGTCCTTTAGGTGCGTTTTGGCAAACTCCAAACAGGCTGTCACGTGCCTTTTACTGAGGAGTGGCTTCCGTTTGGCTACTCTACCATAAAGGCCTGATTAGTGGAGTGCTGCAGAGATTGTCCTTCTGGAAGGTTCACCCATCTCCACAGATGAACTCTGGAGCTCTGTCAGTGTGACCATCGGGTTCTTGGTCATCTCCCTGACCAAGGCCCCGATTGTTCTTGGGGACCTTCAATGCTGCAGAAATGTTTTTGTAACCTTCCCCAGATCTGTGCCTAGACACAATCCTGTCTCGGAGCTCTACGGACAATTTCTTCAACCTCATGGCTTGGTTTTTGCTCTGATATGCACTCTCAACTGTGGGACCTTGTATAGACAGGTGTGTTTCTTTCCAAATCATGTCCAATCAAGTTGTAGAAACATCTCAAGGGTGATCAATGGAAACATGATGCACCTGAGCTCAATTTAGAGTCTCAAAGCAACGGATCTGAATACTTGTCTAAGTAAGGTATCTGTTTTTATAACCTTTTTAAAAATTTGCTCAAATTTCTAAAAATGTGTTTTCTTTGCCATTATTTAAGACATTTTTGAATAAGGCTGTAACGTAACAAAATGTGGAAAAAGTCAAGGGGTCTGGATACTTTCCAAATGCACTTTGTGCCGGACCATTTTTAATAAAGAGTAGGGAGGGTTATCCCCAAGGGGTTCAGGAGTGTTTGGTCTAACAATAATGGCTCCCACTGTAGGATGGTCAGCCTACCAGCAACCAGCCAGCCACTCACTCTCTTTGATCCCCTACTGTCAGAGCTCCAGATAGATATGGATATATTGACCTGGGTGGGACAGTTACCATGAGACACAGTAATGTTGAGAAGCAACCAGATGAAGAGTGACAACTCCCAAATAAGTCAATTGAGTCGTCTGGACACTCAACACAAGGTAACAAATGGTTCTGTTATCGTAGCCTTGTAAAAAGTAAAGACATTGGACTGACACTGCATAATGATTTTGGCAATGTGCAAGATTGATGATCATAGCATAACGTGCTTGGTGCTTTTTTCATTTACATCATTTGGCTATTTTAATGATGTAATGTGTTTTCAAACTAAGTTTGTTGCTCGTTTGTTCCTATGTCCTTCACTTACTGTATGTCAATAAAGTCAATCATCGGCCTACTCCAGTATATTAGGCTAGCAAGCTAACAGAGATGCTAAGTGACTATACTAAGTGGCTATGCTACTATTATGATGAATCTGGTTCTTCTGGCTAATGGGGCGTTCACATGCTGTCGGGGTTAATGGAAGTTCGGAGTTCTCCACTGGGAAGTTTCACTTGATCAACCTTCAAAGTCGTAACTACAAGTGGGACACCCTGAGAAAATGTTGTTACTGGAGTTGTCGAGTTGTGACGTTTTCACCACTGACCTTTCACCTTTTCAACAAAAATCTGTTTTTGACAATAACAAATTTAGCAATGTGGATAATGTAGCTAGTTTAACCATATTGTCAATGTTAAGTAAGCTAGCTAACTTTATTATTAGCAATGTTAGCTAGCTTATCAAGTATTGGTTGAAGAATTGGTCCGACTTCAAAAGCACTTGAACACAATCAAGTCATACTAATGACTTCCCAATTCCATGTTTCCCACTTCCCAAAAGCACACGAATGCAACATAAAGGCTATAGCTCTGTAATAATGAGGTGTCTTCTCCTATACCCACTCTCGTGACACAGCATGAAATATATCAGAAATATATCCATTGTCCTTCATCCTCAATAACCAGGTGTCAAATCCCATATTCTTAGTGTTTTCAAGTCCTGTATTTATCAAAACAACAGTCCTGAGGGTTTCTGTACTTACTACCCAGATGATTAAGATCATGTCATTCACTTATAGGATAGAAGGAGAATGCTGTAATACTGTATACCATAGAATCTCTATGACCCATATACTGTATGGGTAGAGTTGACATGATTGCCAACATCCCATTACGACATAGCCTAGTCTCCGTTGTGGTAGTAGTCTCTGTTGTGGTAGCCTAGTCTCTGTTAGCCTAGTCTCTGTTGTGGTAGCCTAGTCTCCGTTGTGATAGCCTAGTCTCCGTTGTGGTAGCCTAGTCTCTGTTAGCCTAGTCTCCGTTGTGATAGCCTAGTCTCCGTTGTGATAGCCTAGTCTCCGTTGTGATAGCCTAGTCTCCGTTGTGATAGCCTAGTCTCCGTTGTGGTAGCCTAGTCTCCGTTGTGGTAGCCTAGTCTCCGTTGTGATAGCCTAGTCTCCGTTGTGATAGCCTAGTCTCCGTTGTGATAGCCTAGTCTCCGTTGTGATAGCCTAGTCTCCGTTGTGATAGCCTAGTCTCCGTTGTGATAGCCTAGTCTCCGTTGTGGTAGCCTAGTCTCCGTTGTGATAGCCTAGTCTCCGTTGTGATAGCCTAGTCTCCGTTGTGATAGCCTAGTCTCCGTTGTGATAGCCTAGTCTCCGTTGTGGTAGCCTAGTCTCCGTTGTGGTAGCCTAGTCTCCGTTGTGATAGCCTAGTCTCGTTGTGATAGCCTAGTCTCCGTTGTGATAGCCTAGTCTCCGTTGTGATAGCCTAGTCTCCGTTGTGGTAGCCTAGTCTCCGTTGTGGTAGCCTAGTCTCCGTTGTGATAGCCTAGTCTCCGTTGATAGCCTAGTCTCCGTTATGATAGCCTAGTCTCCGTTGATAGCCTGGTAGCCTAGTCTCTGGTAGCCCGTTGTGGTAGCCTAGTCTCCGTTGTGATAGCCTAGTCTCCGTTGTGGTAGCCTAGTCTCCGTTGTGATAGCCTAGTCTCCGTTGTGGTAGCCTAGTCTCCGTTGTGGTAGCCTAGTCTCCGTTGTGGGAGCCTAGTTTCCGTTGTGATAGACTAGTCTCCGTTGTGGTAGCCTAGTCTCTGTTGTGGTAGCCTAGTCTCTGTTGTGATAGCCTAGTCTCCGTAGTGATAGCCTAGTCTCCGTTGTGATAGCCTAGTCTCCGTTGTGTAGCCTAGTCTCCGTTGTGATAGCCTAGTCTCTGTTGTGGTAGCCTAGTCTCCGTTGTGTAGCCTAGTCTCCGTTGTGATAGCCTAGTTTCCGTTGTGATAGCCTAGTCTCCGTTGTGATAGCCTAGTCTCCGTTGTGATAGCCTAGTCTCCGTTGTGATATCCTAGTCTCCATTGTGATAGCCTAGTCTCTGTTGTGATAGCCTAGTCTCCGTTGTGGTAGCCTAGTCTCTGTTGTTGTAACCTAGTCTCCGTTGTGGTAACCTAGTCTCCGTTGTGATAGCCTAGTCTCCGTTGTGATAGCCTAGTCTCCGTCCTAATATTTTTGGTTAATGAGCCATAAAATATGTTCCTTTACTGTAATGTTGACCCCTTAATTATAAAGTATTGCTGCTATTAAAAACCAGTATATGTCATTCAGACAAAATAGTGGAGGAGGGGAAGAGGAGGGGATTAACATTGTTAATTTATAAGCCTTCTCTCAATGCGATAAATCAACTACAGATGTAGGATCTTAATTTGATCAGTCTTTTCTTACTGATCTCTTTTTTAGATAAGAAAATGTGATGATTATACAGTGCATTCGGGAGCAATTCAGACCCCTTGACTTTTTCCACATTTTATTACGTTACAGCCTTATTCTAAAATTGATTAAATAAAAAAAATCCTTATCAATCTATACACAACACCCCACAATGACAACGCAAAAACAGACTTTTAGAAATTTGTGCAAATAAAAAATTTGAAATAAATGAAAAATCACATTTACTTAAGTATTCAGACCCTTTGCAGTGAGACTCAATATTGAGCTCAGGTGCATCCTGTTTCCAGTATTCATCCATTAGATGTTTCTAGAACCTGATTGGAGTCCACTTGTGCTACATTCAATTGATTGGACATGATTTGGAAAGGCACACACCTGTCTGTACAAGGTCCCACAGTTGACAGTACATGTCAGAGCAAAAGCCAAGCCAAGAGGTCGAAGGAATTGTTTGTAGAGCACAGAGACAGGATTGTGTCAAGGCACAGATCTAGGGAAGGGTACCAAAACATTTCTGCAGCATTGAAGGTCCTCAAGAACACAGTGGCCATCATTCTTAAATGGAAGAAGTTTTGAACCACCAAGACTCTTCTTAGAGCTGGCCGTCCAGCCTAACTGAGCAATAGGGGGAGAAAGGCCTTGACAGAGCTCCAGAGTTTCTCTGTGGAGATGGAAGACACTTCCAGAAGGACAACCATCTCTGCAGCACTCCACCAATCAGGGCTTTATGGTAGAGTGGCCAGATGGAAGGCACTCCTCAGTAAAACTGCCCGCTTGGAGTTTGCCAAAAGTTTGCCAAAAGGTACCTAAAGGCCTCAGACAATGAGAAACCATTTTCTGGTCTGATGAAACCAAGATTGAACTCTTTGGCCTGAATGCCAAGTTTCACATCTGGAGGAAACATAGCACCATCCCTACGGTGAAGCATGGTGGTGGCAGCATCATGCTTTGGGGATGGTTTTCAGCATCAGGGACTGGTAGACTAGTCAGGATCGAGGGAAAGATGAAAGAAGCAAAGTACAGAGAGATCCTTGATGAAAACCTGCTTCAGAGCGCTCAGGACCTCAGACTGGGGTGAAGGTTCACCTTCCAACAGGACAACAACCCTAAGCACACAGCCAAGACAACACAGGAGTGGCTTCGTGACAAGTCTCTGAATGTCCTTGAGTGGCCCAGCCAGAGCCCGGAATTGAAACCCATCGAACATCTCTGGAGAGACCTGAAAATAACCGTGCAGCGACGCTCCTCATCCAACCTTACAGAGCTTGAAAGTATCTGCAGATAAGAATGGGAGAAACTCCCCAAATACAGGTGTGCCAAGCCTGTAGCATCATACCAAGGAAGACTCGAGGCTGTAATCACTGCCAAAAGTGCTGAATAAAGGGTCTGAAAACTTAGGTAAATGTGATATTTTCGTTTTTATTTAGAATAAATTAGCAAACATTTATTTTTATTTTTATTTGACCCCTTTTTCTCCCCAATTTCATGGTATCCAATTGTTTTTTTAGTAGCTACTATCTTGTCTCATCGCTACAACTCCCGTACGGGCTCGGGAGAGACGAAGGTTGAAAGTCATGCGTCCTCCGATACACAACCCAACCAACCAAGCCGCACTGCTTCTAACCATGGCGCACATCCAACCCGGAAGCCAGCCGCACCAATGTGTCGGAGGAAACACTGTGCACCTGGCAACCTTGGTTAGCACGCACTGCGCCCGGCCCGCCACAGAAGTCACTGGTGCACGATGAGACAAGGACATCCCTACCGGCCAAGCCCTCCCTAACCCGGACGACGCTAGGCCAATTGTGCGTCACCCACGGACCTCCCGGTCGCGGCCGGTTACAACAGAGCCTGGGCGGAACCCAGAGTCTCTGATGGCAGAGCTGGCGCTAAAGTACAGCGCCCTTAACCACTGTGCCACCCGGGAGTAGCAAACATTTCTAAATACCTGTTTTTGCTTTGTCATTATGGGCTATTATGTGTAGATTGATGAGAGGGGAAAAACAATTTCATACATTATAGAATGAGGCTGTGACGTAACAAAATGTGGAAAAAGTCAAGGGGTCTGAATACTTTCCGAATGAACAGTACATCATGATCTGATCCAACTTCTATCTCACACCCCCAAACACCACCTATCATCATAACACAGTGATTGTGTCCCAAATTGCACCCTATTCCTATATAGTGCACTACTTTTGACAAAAAACCACTGTGTGAGCCTCTGCTGTATTAATGCACAGTGCTGTGGATGAGTGCACAAGAGAGTGGCCTGACTTTTAGTTAACGGCGTTGTGAGGGGGAAAAAATCAGATTAAACAATTAGTGTCAATTAGCCGGCGGCCAAATCATTCTGCAAACAATTGGTCTCTAGTGCCCTGCTTAATTACGGACGACTTTCAGCTCCTTATCATGAGGCGCGTCGCCCGTGATTCATGTCCAACTCACGCCTGTCCCTCAAGCACCATCAATTATCCTCCACTAAACAAATCCCCCAGAAGAAAAAATCACAACCACACCGGGTGGGAGGCCTGATTAGCATAGCACCGTTTGCATCTAAATGGCACCCTATTCCCTGGGGACCCTGGTCAAAAGTAGTGCACTATATGGGGAGTATGGAGCAATTAGGGACCTAACCTCTGTTATTTATGCAGGTCTGGCTGTCCTGTCTCCTCGCTGTCCTGTCTCCTGGCTGTCCTCTCTCCTGCCTGTCCTGTATCCTGCCTGTCCTGTCTCCTGCCTGTCCTGTCTCCTGGCTGTCCTTTCTCCTGCCTGTCCTGTCTCCTGCCTGTCCTGTCTCCTGGCTGTCCTGTCTCCTGGCTGTCCTGCCTCCTGCCTGTACTGTCTCCTGCCTGTCCTGTCTCCTGGTTGTCCTGTCTCCTGGCTGTCCTGTCTCCTGGCTGTCCTGTCTCCTGGCTGTCCTGCCTCTCCTGTCTCCTGCCTGTCCTGTCTCCTGGTTGTCCTGTCTCCTGCCTGTCCTGTCTCCTGCCTGTCCCGTCCTGCAGCTACAGTAGAGAAAACCCAAGTGATCAAAACCCTACCTGCCCTGATGACAGAGATGGACAGTGGATGTAGTTAGAGTCCATCCTGCCCTGATGACATAGATGGACAGTGGATGTAGTTAGAGTCCATCCTGCCCTGATGACAGAGATGGACAGTGGATGTAGTTAGAGTCCATCCTGCCCTGATGACAGAGATGGACAGTGGATGTAGTTAGAGTCCATCCTGCCCTGATGACAGAGATGGACAGTGGATGTAGTTAGAGTCCATCCTGCCCTGATGACAGAGATGGACAGTGGATGTAGTTAGAGTCCATCCTGCCCTGATGACAGAGATGGACAGTGGATGTAGTTAGAGTCCATCCTGCCCTGATGACAGAGATGGACAGTGGATGTAGTTAGAGTCCATCCTGCCCTGATGACAGAGATGGACAGTGGATGTAGTTAGAGTCCATGACAGATAAGAAAGGAGTCCATGACAAGGAGGAGGAATAGTGACCTTCTGTGGCCTGGTTCTGCACCGTATGCATTGCATCTGAAAATGTGTGAACGTAATGGAAAATAACATGTCAAACCAAATCAAATTTGATTTATCACGTGGCGAATACAACCTTGCCGTGAAATGCTTACTTACAAGCCCTAAACCAACCATGCAGTTAAAAAAAAATAAGAGTTAAGACAAATATTTACTGGATAAACTCATGTAAAAAATAAAAGAACAACAATTTAATAACAATAGTGAGGCTATATGCAGGGGTACCGGTACCGAGTCAGTGTGCGGGGTAGAGGTTAGTAGAGGTAATTGAGGTAATATGTACATGTAGGTACAGTTGGGGTAAAGTGACTATGCATAGACAATAAAATAATAAACAGCGAGTAGCAGCAGCGTAAAGGGGGGGGGGTTAATGCATATAGTCCGGGTAGCCATTTGATTAGCTGTCCTACAGTCTTATGGCTTGGTAGTAGAAGCTGTTAAGTAGCCTTTTGGACCTAGACTTGGGGCTCCGGTAAACGCTTGCCGTGTGGTAGTAGAGAGATCCTTCTATGACTGGGGTGGCTGGAGTCTTTTGGGGTGGCTGGAGTCTTTTAGGGCCCTCCTCTAACACCGCCTGGTATAGAGGTCCTGGATGGCAGGAAGCTTGGCCCCAGTGATGTACTGGGCCAGTACGCACTACCATCTGTAGCGCTTTGTGGTCGGAGGCCGAGCAGTTGCGATACCAGGCACTGATGCAACCAGTCAGGATGCTCTCGATGGTGCAGCTGAATAACTTTGAGGATCTAAGGACCCATGCCAAATAATTTCAGTCTTGTGAGAGGGAATAGTCGTTGTCGTGCCCTCTTTACGACTGTCTTGGTGTGTTTGGACCATGATAGTTTGTTGGTGATGTGGACACCAAGGAATTTGAAGCTCTCAACCTGCTCCACTACAGCCCTGTCGATGAGAATAGGGGCGTGGTCGGCCCTCCTTTTCCTGTAATCCACGATCATCTCCTTTGTCTTGATCACGTTGAGGGAGAGGTTGTTGTCCTGGCACCACACTGCCAGGTCTGTGACCTCCTCCCTATAGGCTGTCTCATTGTTATTGGTGATCAGGCCTACCAATTGTGTTGTCTGCAAACTTAATGATGGTGTGGTGACTTATGACTATAATACTATCTCTGTCTTCTATACTGATATGCACTGCACAAAGTTATGTGTATTTCTGCACTAAGCTATGTGCATTACTGCACTAATTCATGTGTATTAATGCACTAAGTCACGTGTATTGCTTCACTAAGTCATGTATATTACTTCACTAATTCATGTGTATTAATGCACTAAGTCACGTGTATTGCTTCACTAAGTCATGTATATTACTTCACTAATTCATGTGTATTACTGTACTAAGTCATGTGTATTGCTTCACTAAGTCATGTGTATTTCTTCACTAAGTAATGTATATTACTTCACTAAGTCATGTGTTACTGCACTAAGTCATGTGTATTGCTTCACTAAGTCATATGTATTGCTTCACTAAGTCATGTATATTACTTCACTAAGTCATGTGTATTACTGCACAAAGTCATGTGTATTAATGCACTAAGTCATGTGTATTGCTTCACTAAGTTATAGGTATTGCTTCACTAAGTCATGTGTGTTACTGCACTAAGTCATGTGTATTAATGCACTAAGTCATGTGTGTTACTGCACTAAGTCATGTGTATTGCTTCACTAAGTTATAGGTATTGCTTCACTAAGTCATGTGTACTTCTTCACTAAGTCATGTGTATTACTTCACTAAGTCATGTGTATTACTGCACTAAGTCATGTGTACTACTGCACTAAGTCATGTGTACTACTGCACTAAGTCATGTGTACTACTGCACTAAGTCATGTGTATTACTGCACTAAGTCATGTGTACTACTGCACTAAGTCATGTGTATTACTGCACTAAGTCATGTGTACTACTGCACTAAGTCATGTGTATTACTGCACTAAGTCATGTGTATTACTGCACTAAGTCATGTGTACTACTGCACTAAGTCATGTGTATTACTGCACTAAGTCATGTGTATTACTGCACTAAGTCATGTGTACTACTGCACTAAGTCATGTGTATTACTGCACTAAGTCATGTGTACTACTGCACTAAGTCATGTGTACTACTGCACTAAGTCATGTGTATTACTGCACTAACTCATGTGTACTACTGCCATATACATTATAAATAAAGTTTCTGATATGTTATTCTGTAATGCTGCCGTCAGACTCTAGTCTTTATCCCAGTAGTTGTCAACATTGATAACTGGGGGTTAGGTTGGTTTGGAGATTATACAGACTGTCACAAAGGGGGCGACGGGCCGCATCCTCGTCCATACCCTCTGAGACTGTGGCTGCATGTGTCATCTGTTGCAAACGACCATGGGGAGCACCTCAGACACACACACACACCACACACACGCACGCACACACACACACACACACACACACACACACACACACACACACACACACACACACACACACACACACACACACACACACACACACACACACACACACACACACACGCACAAAACATGTTGCGGGAAGAGACCGCAGCAGGCGTGATGACATGTTAAATTACCCCGGTGATGTATAGCTTAATGAACCCCTTGTGTTGATCAGGCTCCACATTAATCAACAGCCATGAACAGATTCCCTTATTTTCTCAACGCTGCCTTGATAAACTGCAATTTCATTTAACCTTGGACAGCAACTTTAATAGCTTCCACAGGACAACTGTCAATACTTTCCTGGGTGTACAGTGATTAAATTGCAGGGCGAGAAGTGGGTCCTAGCTTCCTCCTCATACTCATCCCTCTATCCTCTCCCCTTCCTCCCTCCCCACCCCACTTTACTTCAAATCACAGTTTGTACTTCCACACTTGCACAGTCTGCATGTGTAGGTGCCACGTGAAGTGAAAACAGAAAACAGACATTTCGTAAAATCATCAAAATAATCCAAAGATGTGCATTGTGGGTTTCTCTTTGACACATAAATGACGTTGTCATTCTAGCAACAGCCCATGAACATTACATGAATGTATTGCGCCCAAAGGAGTGAAAGAAAGCCAGTGAAACCTGTTAATGTTTTGGCAACCTACTACAAGACTGTGTTGCTGGGGTTACAAACCAACCTCACAGTTTATGTTTCTCTCAGCAAAGCAAAACATTGCTCCAAAATACCCCACACCACTTTGCTATTCTTCAAAGACGAAACAACACCAGAGACGTATTGGCTGCCACGGCAACACATATCCTTGTAGAGAAAATATAGATGTGCACCAGGATATGCTGTTTAAAAAGCACTGAAGCCAAAGATATTGACGCCAGTAGCCTTAGCCCAGTAGCCTTAGCCCAGTGGCTTTAGCCCAGTAGCCTTAGCCCAGTAGCCTTAGCCCAGTAGCCTTAGCCCAGTGGCCTTAGCCCAGTAGCCTTAGCCCAGTAGACTTAGCCCAGTAGCCTTAGCCCAGTGGCCTTAGCCCAGTAGCCTTAGCCCAGTAGACTTAGCCCAGTAGACTTAGCCCAGTGGCCTTAGCCCAGTAGCCTTAGCCCAGCCCAGTAGACTTAGCCCAGTAGCCTTAGCCCAGTGGCCTTAGCCCAGTAGCCTTAGCCCAGTAGACTTAGCCCAGTAGCCTTCGCCCAGTAGCCTTAGCCCAGTGGCCTTAGCCCAGTAGCCTTAGCCCAGTAGCCTTAGCCCAGTAGACTTAGCCCAGTAGCCTTAGCCCAGTAGCCTTAGCCCAGTGGCCTTAGCCCAGTAGCCTTAGCCCAGTAGCCTTATCCCAGTGGCCTTAGCCCAGTAGCCTTAGCCCAGTAGCCTTAGCCCAGTAGCCTTAGCCCAGTAGCCTTCGCCCAGTGGCCTTAGCCCAGTAGCCTTCGCCCAGTGGCCTTAGCCCAGTAGCCTTAGCCCAGTAGCCTTAGCCCAGTAGCCTTCGCCCAGTGGCCTTAGCCCAGTAGCCTTAGCCCAGTAGCCTTATCCCAGTGGCCTTAGCCCAGTGGCCTTAGCCCAGTCGCCCAGTAGCCTTCGCCCAGTGGCCTTAGCCCAGTCCTAGTGATTTTCAGAGGCATCCACCACCCTTGTCAATTGAGCAGAAATGATCAGCCTGGAGAGGCATGCTAGCTGATTAAAACCAATTGTCAGGGAAGGGAAGGACAAGTCAACCTCTTTACTGCATGATGAACTAACTACATGGAAGCAGACAATCTCCCCCCTCAGGGAAATCACTCCAGGTCTTAATTAAAGCATTGTGTTTTCGCTCAGCTTTCTGTATTATCACCACGTGTACGTACTTGAGAGAAGAATAAGGACGTTACCAGGAAAATAAGACATCAGATGAAGAGAGATGACAGCAGAGGACCGGCCCTGTTGTCTGTCAATGTAGGATAATAGAGAGGTGAAATGTTTAGTACACATTCAGTAAGTAAAACTGAATAATGTTCTGGAAATGTGATAATTGTGTCACTGCTCACTCCCTCATATTAGAATATGTTCACAGGTTGTAACAGTTGATCCTCCGTCACAATAGAATATGTTCACAGATTGGAAACTTTCATCCAATGTTCTGGAAAGATTGACTTACCTGAAACGTGTGTGACATGGCGTTTCACAAGTCTATTATCACGTCCACAACATTGTGCTGCAGCTCTAAAGTCACCATTAAGGCAATGTGAACATCATTGTTGATATGGATTCATTGGCTACAGTTCACAAGTATAAAGAACCTACCCATTGGGGCAAAAACTGGTTGAATCAATGTTGTTTCCACATCATTTCAACACAAACATTTTATGTGATGACGTAAGGTAACTTCGGATGTTTTTCACCCAACTTTTCACCTAAATCCAACAGCGTGACATTTTTGGTTGTTTTTTTTGGATTGTTTTCGTGTCAAATAATGTTTCATTAGTTGACAACTCAACCAAATGTAAATCAAAACTAAACGTTGATGTCTGTGCCCAGTGGGTAGCTAAGTACTTTCTAAGATAGCCATACTTCAGCCCCCATCCGTTCCGTTCAGTGAACTAACAAAACAAAGTCATGTGTATCTATTGTGTTCCATGGGTGACGTAACAAGGAAAGCAAACATTTCTCTCTCTCGCTCGCCTTCTCCACCCACACTTGAGGGGTGATGGGCGAACACACAGACTTCCATTATTATCCCACACGGCCAGAATGCCTGCAGGAGGATAATTAGAGAAAGTTGAAGGGCCAGGGCTAATCCTAGGTACTTGACTCTGTATGCCTGCCTTCCTCCCTCTCCTCCAGCCCGCCTGTCTCTTAGGCTGCCGCTCACACAGGCAAAGTGTAACGCTGCGGCTCGCTGAATGCCAATAAGAGGACCTCGTGGCCTGCAGACGCACTTGTCAAACCAAATGGCAGCACAATATACTGTAAACTGCCTTATTCCTGGACGCGCCTCAGACACAGCAATGTATCGCTCCAGTCATGTACCAAACACACAGCTTCTAGACATAGAAAAGAGTGAACGAGGCGTTATCAGCTGGGCCAACAGTTAATCAGGACTCGCTATGGGGATAACACAACCACTTTGTATCTATCGTAGATGGCCAGTCATTTGCGTGAACTGTGAAGCGTATGTCAAATCAGAAGAAAACAGTAACTTCACGCTGAACACACTACTGGAGAAGCTGTCTGAGTGTCTCCCAACAATGATACGTATTGATCCCGAAGAGAGAGTGAAACACACAGGCAGCTTGGGGATCAACAGCGTGTGGCTTCATAGATAATAATAATTATTATATCATTTACTGTATGTATGGACCATACAGCCAACATTAAAGCCTAAATACGACCTCAAAGTAGCAACTAAACTTCCATAATGTCTCTTTTGTTCCTTCTGTTCCTTGTCCCTTGGTTCCTACAGTTGGATCTGGGCCTACATGCCTAACAGCCCAAGCAGCTGGAGACGTGCATCTAGGCTGATGTACATAGTCCCAGTGACAGACAGGTGTTAAGAGTGATCATTAGCACACCATCACTGCCATCATGGACTTACAGCCTCCCCCAGCCTTCACTTCAGCCTCTGGGGACATGTGTTGTTTAGCGTACAATTAGCTTGATATTATACATAGGACCAATTATGCCCATGTAAATTACCCAGTAGCTCTCTTGGTGTTGAATCTTTTCCCTGTAAACTTAGAAACGTACTGCATTGCGTCACTAACACCTGTGCAGGGAACAGAGAATAAGGTTCTGTTGTGACTTGTTAAAACTCTAAAAATAGAACCATGGAGCTAACTAGTACATGGTCCACAAGGAGGTAAAGCATTTATTAACTATCAACTATATTCCATTACCTAACTATTACATTCTCAAAGAAAAGCTCTTTTTAAAAATGAAACCTAAAACATTTTATTACACTATTTCCCCCACCAAAAAAGCTAAGATAAAAGGAGGATAAAAGCCTTTGGAGGCCCCAGCCCCAATCCATTCATCCCTGAACCAAAGAGGTCCCGCTAGACGACACCGCCAGCAGCTGGCTGATCGATATGTCACAAAAGATCAGAGGTTAAGGCAGTCAAAAGATTGTTAACTAGCCATTTTATCTGCCAGACATTTATATCATTGTTTATGGTCCAGTGCTTCTCTTCAGCACCGGCCATGCTGCACACCTGTGCCTGGAGCACTATGAGGGAACACTATTGTCCCACTGTTGATGACCTTCTGGCCTGGCCCAGAAAGCCTGCCTGCCACACCACTCTCTCTCTCTGACTGAAGTGACATCCCAGATAAAGTACATTACTTCAAAACGTGTAAAAAATAAAGAAAGAGAGTTGTACGCTCTCTAAAATCTCCCAATACTGTAATGGATAAACACCAGAGTTTCAGCACACAGTGTCTTGTTCAGAGTTTGTTTACATGAAAACAAACATTTTGCATGTCTTTGAGAGCTTTTAAAAATAGAATCATTATGATAGCTTTGCTTGGGTTTTGAGGATTCTAGCTACAGTTTCAATGTTATTTCTTAACAATGTCTTCAAGTTGTCTGATGTCTGTAATGGCTATACGTAGGTAAATCTAGCCAACTCACCGTGATAAGATATTTAGGAGCTTTTAAATCTCTTCTGAGCGGAGCACCACCCACTGATACTAATTTACTGATACAGAGTTGGATGGGATATGAAAGCCACTGAAATAAACTCAATTACACTGTATGTTGCATTGTTGCATGACACTGTGATTATAAAGTATATTTACTCTCAATCAAAATATGGTCATCTTCGTCACCCATTGGTGTGTGTGTGTGTGTGTGTGTGTGTGTGTGTGTGTGTGTGTGTGTGTGTGTGTGTGTGTGTGTGTGTGTGTGTGTGTGTGTGTGTGCGTGCGTGCGTGCGTGCGTGCGTGATACTTGAGTGCAACCGTCTATACATGCATGTGAGTATCTCTGTGCATGTGTGTATGTGTTTCTATGTGTTTATGTGTGCATGCATCTCTGAACCACAACAGTATGCTGTGTAACACATGGGTTTGTTTGCTGCCCCGACTCTGTCTCTGTCACTGTCTCTCTGTGTCCCTGTCTTTCTGTGTCCCTGGCTCTCTGTGTCCCTGGCTCTCTGTGTCCCTGGCTCTCTGTGACCCTGGCTCTCTGTGTCCCTGGCTCTCTGTGTCCCTGGCTCTCTGTGTCCCTGGCTCTGTCCATCTGTCCACGCCAAATGGCGTCCTTTTCGCTATAGGGCTCTGGTCAAAAGTAGTGCACTATATAGGGAATAGGGTGCTATTTGGAACACACTACCTCTGTGTCCCTGCTGGCTTGCTGGAGAGGGGAGGCCCTCAGTGAGTGTGGCTCACCCAGGCGGAGACAGGCTTCCTGCACATCCTTTGTCACACCATTTGGGCCCTTGTGTCAGTGGCTCCCCTGCTTCAGACCTACTTGGCAGCTCACAGGACAGACAGACATCTGCTCCTCCTAACCTCCTACATGGTGAGAGGAGAGGAGAGGAGAGGAGAGGAGAGGGAGAGGAGAGGAGAGGAGAGGAGAGGAGAGGAGAGGGAGAGGAGAGGAGAGGAGAGGAGAGGAGAGAGGAGAGGAGAGGAGAGGAGAGGAGAGGAGAGGAGAGGAGAGGAGAGGAGAGGAGAGGAGAGGAGGGAACCACCACTAGCCCACACCAGCAGTCAGTCAGTCAAAAACACTTGTGTCCCCATATCCTGTTCTGTCACTTGAGTTAACACCATGCTATAGATATGATCACATCTATGGGCAGAGTGAGTAACAATAGTGGAATAGTGGAGCCACTCAAACACACTGTCCTGAAATCCTATTATGTCACTTGAGATATCTTGCATAAAACAACATATCATCGGCTAAGTATGGCAGGGTTGAAACATGGGTTTAATAGGCATCTGTAAGCTACCCTAGGACACTCAACTCTTTATTTCTCTTCATTTAACATGAGGTGGTGCCCCTAAACTCACAAACGATGGTTTTGTTTTTGTCATTCTTCCAAGACAATTATATGCATGGTTTTATGCAAAGATCTCATTTCACCATGATAAGTCGAATAATTGCTGTGGCAAGCCTCAACCTGCAGTTTACTTCCGAGCATGGATCTTCAGCAGTAAGACCCTGAGATGATCAAGTTGCTTTGTAAATCACCACATTTAGAGTAAAGTTCTCTATCCCTTTCATCTGGCTACTTCCCCCTCAGAGTCTCCTTCCCTTCATTTTCTATGCAGAATAATTGTAAAGAAGACAATATTGAGCACATTTTGTTAGTGCTCAGCGGCCCTGAATAACGCGGTCATTATGGCGGTGAAAGCGACAGGTTTGGAGTTTGATTTCATGATGGTAATATAGTCCATGCGTGTAGGAGAAAGAAAGCCCTAAATGGGGACATCTGTTCAATGTGACGTACAGTTAGTGGGGAGACAGGCGATCAGAAAGAACAACCTGTGCCCGGCCTCACCATATGAACTCAGGCCAACCCACCCTCACTGTGACGGGAAGGTTTATGGGAGAGAGTCTGTGCGCACAAATTGCCGACAAAGGGAATTGTTTTAATTGTAAAATCCGGATGGGTAAAACCACCCTAGTAAAAATGTGAAAGTCAACTGACCATTTGGAAGTGTCCAATCTCTCTCTACCATCAGTGATGTAGTTGTCCATTAGTGACACGTTGAAACATGTTGCATGGGGAACTGTGATCTTGCTGACCTATCAAATCAGCCTGCTTGATAATTACAACCCAGCAATTTGTCAATGTGACATACCATGGTTTCCACACATGGGGACTTGTTTATAAAGATAACCTCTCCATCTTTCTCCATCATAGAAAAACGCAGCATCACATGTTTGCATACCTTATGTTAGCTCTCATACCTACCTGGGATATTTAGGTAAGCACGTGACTGCGCAACCTTGTCAGTTGGCTTGAACACATGTTGTGATTAGACCACCGGTGGACGAGCAAGCCTCTCTCTCCTCAGTTATTCCTAATTAAACGCAATTCCCAAAGTACCATTTATCTTGCAGGAGACAGGGTCTACTGTTGTACCGCCTGCGGGTGGAGGGATGCAGCGCTGCGCTCAGCCTCGTGCACTACAGACAGAAACATCGAGGGTCAATCGATATCAATATGGCGCCGAGTGGAGCACGGTATGTAAAGCCTCTATCTAGGCTACACATTGTATTTTTCAAATAATTTGGTGTATCTCTTTAACGTTTTTGGACTTTTTGTTGTTGTTATCGTCATTTGACCTAAATTGTTTAGGGAGAAATGACGTCAACTAATCAACTGATTGAGTTCTAGTATAGCGTGTACTTCTATTCTTATGGAAACTCTGTATTGTTTTTTTATGGTTATCATAAATGTTAAATAGCATATTAGTGAGTTTTAAGTTTAATATTGGAGACCCAGTTTTCCCGAAATTATAAGCTAAATGAATGGGTTGCATTAATTAAGCTACAGGCAAGTTTTACAAATCTAAAGTTTGATTTATTTTCAAATAAGGTTTCTATTTCAATATTTGCAGAAATCACAGTCAATAATAACCCATGATAAAATGTAAAACTGAGCTGTGAAGAACTCAAAAGACGTGTTTTTAACAAAGGCCTACTACAATTGTTAAACTATTTCTACAGTTATTGAATGAACACGAGAAATGATTATGTCAATATTAGACTGGTGCATAGACATGACACAGCACAACTGTTACTACATTTATAGTAATAATTTTTAGTCCAATGCTCTCTGTTACTTAGCCTAGATATGTATTTATTTCATATTTTGTTTTTCCAGCACTATGGACACATTTTGACTGCACCTTGTTCGCTCTAGCAGCGTAAATTAAATCCAAAAAGCTGTTGACCAATCGAAGAAACAGAGGAATTAATCAGATAGTCCATCTATCACACAGTGTAATAAAGGAAGCGACATGGTTTAGGCAGATGATGTGATGAATAATCCCTGGTCGTTTTAATTAACTTTTCGCTGTCTTGTAATGACCAAGCTGGTCAACAGACCCGGTCAATAAGCATGTTAATATCAAACATATAAAACTACGCATGATTAAAAACCTCCTGCGTTATTAAATTTGAAATTCAAATGAAATTTATGCTGCCAATGCACATTGCATGCTAATATAGCGAGGGGAAGAGAGAGAGAGAATGATAGAGAGAGAGAGAGATGGGGAGAGCGACAGGGGAAAATGAGAGAGAGAGTCCCCGGGTTGTTATGGCCTTCAAGTCCCTGTTATGTAACGAACGGAAGCTATTATTATTATTATGTACATGTACTCAGCTACATGGGCTCATAACAGTTGAGATGTGATGGAACATATTCGATATTATCAAAATAGATTTTAATTTTATATTTGATCGAATGTGTAAGATCCGCAAAGGCTGTACGAAAACAGACAGAAATGTGCATTGTATCGTTGTAATGCGCCTGTAGGCTACACTGTTTCATCTAAGATCCAATTGATTAATTATCAACGATATAATGAGGCTACACAGATCTCAAATGGACACACAAAACAGGGAAAGGTAAGAATGATTAAATTAAATGAAGCACACACATACACACACACACACACACTGTAACTCCGTGGACTGATGTACCAATGTAAACGAACTAGCTAAATGAAGTGTATAATTATTTTGTCATACTATGAAGTTAATGATAAAGTCAGTCATCTATTTTCTGGAATGTAGTGCATTGTAGTTTTAATCAAAATTGTCAAAATAATTGAATGCAATTACAGTAAAGTGACATTTTCAAAAAAGGTAATATTGGTCCTGCATGTGAAAACAGTGGAGTCTTTTGTAAGGCTTCATAATCGTTGTTCGCATGAATTACTTAAAAGTAATGACAACAACATTAATGTAAAACTTCGAAGGGAAATATGCCACAGAAGGTTAGCTAAGACATCTGTGTCCTCAATGTAACACTGGTACAAAGTGAAGCAAAAGCTTTGAAAAAGGGATTGAAAATCTCCTAAATAGTCATATACAAATGTTTGATACCACTGTAATAACCACAAAATATAAATAACAATAACAGCAACAACGAATAATAACCTGATAACAATAATTACGATAACAATAAATAATAGCACAAGTAGTCTCATTTTAATCGTAAATAAATAAAATTCCCAAATTTCCTCTTTCAAATTTGAATAAGTAATTATTTTCACTCTCATTTAACTTTACCTTCTTCCGTTCTTTTATTATGAAGAGGGTGGTGAAGGGGTGGAGAGCTGTCTGAAGTAGTCTACTGATGACCTCACGTTAGAATGTGGCAGTGTGGTGGAACAGAGGCGCTGATTGGTCGCCCGTGTCACAGCGGTACTTCAAAGCCGGAGAGGACCTACAATTGTGGTGGAATGGGCGGAACACATCATTGTATTGCACACCTCTAAAAAAACACTGCCGTGATTCATAAATATAAAAAGATCCTCTGAGGAGGGCACTTTTTGTGATGGCAACTTCACTTCTAGGGGTGAGTCTAAGGGGTTTCTTGCTGGTTTAATTAGTTATTTTATTGTCCAGCGGAGGGGATTAACATTGCTTCCGTCACACTAGGAAAGACAGTTCGTTGATTATGTTTTAAGCAAGTGGGTCACGAGTAAAAAGCTGAGATTCATTTCGCAACGACAGAGAGACGCGCGCGGGATATAACTTTCTACTGATGTGCACAAGACGCGCATGTTGTTGTACATGTGTCATATGTAACGTCATTTAATAGTTTTGTTATAGCTACATTTTGGTGCGTTCTATTTCATCTCAGTCTACAGGTATGTTATGACTCTGTTATGACTTGGAAAAGATGCCTGTTTAAACTGTCCCGCTAGTTGGCCTATTGCAAATGGAACTAGTTTACAAAGTAGCTTTTGCATTAGCACGGAATGAACTTTTCACCGACCAAATAATCATTGTTATTGTAGCCTACTATAGGAAAGGCTATTAGGCACCAACTGACCAAGCAAACTGAAAAGTTCGTTATCGATATCAACATGTTGTTTCTTGTCATTTCAGGAGGAGCCGAGGCTAGGATCGACTCCTTTAGCCATGTTGGCTGCGACATGCAACAAGATAGGAGTCCGAGCCCATCACCATCCTCCATTTCGGATAATTCTTCATCTTTTGGGAAAGGCTTCCACCCGTGGAAGCGAGCCACCGCCAGCAGCTGCAGCCTTGGGTCCGGCCTGTCCGGTTTTGGAGTGTCCCGTAACGGAGCTGGTCTATCGGACTCGTTTGGCACTAACAGCTCTCCCGGTTCCAGTGCCTTCTCCCTAACGTCCGGCAACTCATCCACGCCCCACTTTGGAAACGACTATTCTGTATTTCAGGCCTCCGTTACAAACAGTTCTCAAGAACCCAGCCATCAGCCCGTCTTCATTTCCAAGGTGCACTCCTCAGTGGACAGTCTGCAAGGCATCTACCCGAGAATGAGCGTTGCACATCCGTACGAGTCCTGGTTCAAGTCATCCCATCATGGTATCCCCACAGGAGAGGTTGGTACCACCAGCGGGTCTGCATGGTGGGATGTGGGAGCGGGTTGGATTGATGTTCAGAACCCGAGTGGAGCAGCTCTACAGTCCTCGTTGCACTCCGGTGGACTCCAGACATCGTTACACTCTCCTTTAGGGGCTACAATTCCGATTACTCCAGCCTAAGTCACTCAGCCTTCAGTACAAGTCCCTCTCCACACCTTTTGACAACCGGACAACACCTGATGGACGGTTACAAGCCGGTGTTATCCTCTTATCAGGACTCCAGTCCGTCTCCATTAGGCGGAGCAGGGGGGAATATGTTATCTGGGGGGCCAACGGCCTCTCTAGCGGGGTCTCCCCGGTCCTCCGCACGGCGCTACTCTGGCAGAGCCACCTGCGACTGTCCCAACTGTCAGGAGTCGGAAAGGCTGGGGCCGGCAGGAGCAAGTCTGCGGAGGAAAGGGCTCCATAGCTGTCACATTCCGGGCTGTGGAAAGGTTTACGGCAAAACGTCGCACCTCAAGGCGCACTTGAGGTGGCACACCGGAGAAAGACCGTTTGTGTGTAACTGGCTGTTTTGCGGGAAGAGGTTTACGCGCTCTGATGAGCTCCAGCGACACTTGCGCACGCACACCGGGGAGAAAAGATTCGCCTGTCCCGTCTGCAACAAGAGGTTTATGCGGAGCGACCATCTGAGTAAACACGTAAAGACTCACAGCGCCGGGGGCTCCGCCGGGTCTGGCTCTGGCAGCGGGGGAAAGAGGGGAAGCGATACCGACAGTGAGCACAGTGCACCGGGGAGCCCTCGATGCCATTCCCCCGACCTGTTGCAAGCTCCCGAATCTACCCCGGGAACGGGAAACGAACGGCCTTTCTAAACTCTCTCAACTAAGTATAATATCTGAGAAAAGCATATGATCTGAGGGAAATGGCTAAACTACAGTGGACATACGTCGAGTATGCGTAATTATGCTAATGTGTGCAAGTTGAGTTAATCAAGTGATTTAGACTACTGATCAAATGATATCTCCTAGTAGCCTATTGATGACGTGGGGTGTCCAGGTCAAATACAGTACTGGTAAAGTAATCCTGAAGGCACACTGGAACACGGGGGCACAATGTAAACACATCAGTGTTCTTCTAACGCACAGACTGATCCAACCGGGGAGGCCTATACTTTGGTGTATGTACCCTTTTGAGTGTTTTTACGCAACATGGTTATTACATGGGTATTACAATAAGCAAGAAATAGACAACGTTGTTCTATCACTTGGTGATAATATGTGTCCTGCAATATCGTGTTACTGCTGTGCTGACGTACTTTTATTCAAAACCAAACTGTGGCACTTTATTAGCCTGTTGAACACTGAAATGATCAGTACGCGTCCTTTTCGGCGGCTCCTTTGTAAGGACAAATCACTGTAGCTGTTTATGTGCGGTGATCCACGTTTTCTTTATGTCCTGATCTACCCTATCGAACACATCACCTGTTTATTATTAATAATGGAGGAAACGTTATGTCACCCGTTGGTTAAACGCTCCACGGATACTATCAGAAAGAGCCTGTCCAAGTTTGTAATGAATAATTACATTTCACGTCACTGCAAGGCTGTATATAATGAGAAATGTAATAGCCTAGAAAATTATCCCGCACCAATGTAAAGGTGAGTTATGTATTTGTCCATGAGGCGATTTTGTATAGTCATTTCTAGTTGTAAATTTGGCTCTAGTAAATATCTGAACATGTACGGAAGTGTATTTTGACATTATTGTTTTATTTTGTTTTGTTTGTTTGTCAGGATATAAAAAATGTTATTGTGGGGAGTTATATTTAACCACGAGTTTTACTTGTATTTCTGAGTCTTTTAATAGACGCACTTTGAATTTATTTGTAAGAAGATTTCGAAATCATTCACTGTTTATTATTCTCATCTTTTAATTTAAGTAAGCATGTTGTAAAGTGACGTTAAATTCACAATTATCATTTCTCAGAGACTGGCTTTCTAATTTAAGCCACTCAATAAAGTCGGTATGGATTCAGAATCAATTCGTTTAGACTGAGTTTGTTTGCTTCCTAATTGAAATTGAACACGTCATTGGCACAGTCGACAAAGCTATTCTCTGCAATTTAGAAGTAGGCTAAAATTGTTACTTGTAAGCCCACCCAAAATGTTGCTATGCTGTGGCAATTTCAGAAATAGTTGACATAGGCCGATGCTGCACATACATTTTTTTTATGTACAATTACAAGTTCATTCAATCAAATGTCTTTGATTCTCCGATCTGCTGCTTCTCAAACAAATACGAAAGTTCAAACAAACTATTTAATAGAACATATTCTTTCATCAGAATTTCATAGCCTAAACCATAGGTTTAGTTTTTCTTAATAAATTAGTATTAGCGCTGAGCTTTCTTTCTGTGACGTTTTACATCCAGATGTGCAAAACATTTTATATAAAAACAAATACAATTATATATTTGAATGTATGTAATGAAATTGTTATTAACGATGGGCAATTATAATAAAAGTATATAGTATATATGACGTTTCCACGCCAAGATACGTGTCTGACAGTTTGGGTAGTTTGAGTAAACGAACATCCACATTAAAAACAAACATTTTAGCTGGATTGCATGACCATGTTTGAAAAATAAATACTGTAACTACTATTTTAAGTATTATAATTTTCTTGTGGTCCCATCTCATTTTCTGAACATAAAAGCTCGCGTCCAGATAAAGAAAATGCTGCGTGCTTAAAACCTGTTCCATATTTGGTTGCGAATGTAACGTGTCACTTTTAGAAATAGACAGAAGTAGTTTTTCTTTCTAATATGTATAACTTTACAGTACTTGTTAATTTTCCATAAGGTCATATGTATAGGATGTTATTAATATCAGCATTATTCAAACAAAACCAAATGTAAAATGGGCAAAATTCAGATTAAAACGTTGAGGCGCAAAACTTTGATAGATCCGTCAAATAATTTCCATCATAATACTTATATGTATTGTAGTGCAAAACTTCTCTAGAGCCACAAAATTATTCCCACGAAATAGATTATATTTATTGCTTTAAAAAAAACTATAGTCTGTCTATAGTATATATCTGAGTAATCTCGGCAGTGGCACCCAGAACCAAATCAGCTACTGGATTTGGGAAACAGTGCAGCGGTGCATGTTTCACCTGCTGTGGGAAAAATGTAGGCTACGTTAATATATAAAACTCTTAGAACTCTTAATAAAACAAATATGTAACGAAGTGAATACATTGGCGAAGAATAATACATTTCTCCCAAAATGTTTTAGGTTGACTAGACTGAGAAGGGCATGTACGATAGGGATAACTGGTTCATCGCTTCATGTTGGGTCTTTTGAAATAGGCCGAGATCATTGAACACCGAGCCTGGGACTATCGCGATTTTATCATTTTACGATTTTGATGACAACAAAAATATTTTAACGTGTTTTTAAAAATAGTTTTCTTAAGGCCAGCTGTAGACTATTATTTCTGATTGAATTCGAGAGGTTGAAATACAATTAATGTTGCCGGCGTGCAAGATAATAAATGTTACCTTTACACCATTTTTTGGGGAATGTAAACCAAATAAGATCATTTCCATAACACTAGACTAAAACGACGTGGTCATATATTTATACAATTATGCCACCTAGTGTTATTTAAACCTTCTTTTACAGTTGGAAAACAAGTGTCATTTTTACCGAAGTTAGCCGTGCTTGGCTACATTTAGCGGCATTTGAAATAGGCCTCAATCGAATGGGAGTCTTGTGAAAGTTCTACTACCCCACTAACGTGTTTCATTGGTAACGGGCGCCATCTTGTGTCCATCAACCCTCTGTAGACTTCAGTAGCCTATTTAGTCTCATTTAAAATGAACGAGTTCCAAGTTTATTTGAAAATGTATTGACATATTCCCCACAATCTAATTTAGATTTAGATGAATCATTATGTCACTTTAGAATCAGGTTAAAAAAGACATGTTATGGGATGTAATGTTTTATTTGAATGCATATTTACAAACAAGTAACAGCCTTACATAGTGTACTCATTTAAATATATAGATATTCTTCAAATGCATACTTTGCCTTTTAGAGCATAGTGTCCCCGTTTAAAATAATCCAAATATCACAGTATACAATAACATACAACAGTCTTCTGAACATCAACCTCTCATATTTACAGGTATACAACCTTTCCCAATCACTGCTTTTATCCACTCATTTCACTGTGATAATGTGTCTCTGTTTTTCTTATAGAAATACATACTGTACCTGTTGTCTTCAGACAATGAAAGGTGCCATGGTCAAGAACAGTTCATTCATTCGAGGCAGCTTAACTTATTTTCGCTGATGTCCGTGCTCCAGCATTACTGCTAAAGTGACTAATACAGTGAGTAACCAATAGCCTACATTTCAGTGCACCACCTACATGTGATCAAACCAATTGACACTGAGACAGTTTGTATCATGCAATTGAACATAATTTTAGCAGTCCGTTCAAAGTGAGTTATGGCTGCCATATCATTATCCATATAGATTCCTTATTCTTTATACATTTTTATAAATAACCTTCATTTAACCAGGAAGTCCCATTATAGACAGGAGACCTCTTTCTCAAGGGGACCTGGCTAAGAAGTGCAGCTCAATAAAAAGAGCTCACAAAACAACATTCAACAGAACAGTACGTACGCTGCAAAACATCAATCTGAATATGAGTTAGTGGTTGACCTGGGCGTTGACCAGGGCATAGTAAGCCCCCCCTTTAGCCATGAGGTCAGTATGTGTACCCTGCTCTGTCACCTGACCATACTGAATTACCGCTATCTGGTCTGCGTTCTGGATGGTAGACAGGCGATGGGCGATCACGATGCAGGTGCGGCCCTGCCGGGCGGCATCTAATGCCTGTTGGACAATCTGGGGGAGGGAGGAGAGAGAGAAGGAGGGAGGAAACAGAAAGACAGAGAGGTTATTTGGGAAGGAGGGAGAGGACATACTGTGTGAAGATAAGCTTTTGTGTGTGACCAGGCCATTAAGTAATTAATGAATTAATGAATAGGTAGAAAATGAGATGGTCGGCACTCAATGTCCATGTGACTTACCTTCTCACTCTCTGTGTCCAGGGCGGAAGTGGCTTCATCCAGCAGCAGTACTTTAGGCTGCCTGACCAGTGCTCTGGCGATGGCTATCCTCTGTTTCTGACCTCCAGACATCTGGGTCCCCTTGTCCCCAACCCTGGTATTGTATTTCTAACAAAAACAATACAATTTATAGTGTTTGTCTATATTGAACACCTTAAAAATATAAATTAAAACATAAAGTCATAACACCCCGTCTTGGGCTAGTCAATAGCTAGTCTATATGAATATCTTTAGAGAGACATTAGTTTAAGTTCTACTGTGACCTCACCAGTGACATTTTTGGATCCCCTTTGAGAAGACTTCAAATATCATCCTACAGCTACAGCCTATCCTGTCTCCTCCCATCTCCCTCACTATACTGTTACTATACCTCTGGCAGGCCCATGATGAAGTCATGGATGTTGGCGTTCTTGGCTGCCTCCTCTATCTCATCCTGGGAGACCTCTCTGCTGTTGTCCCCGTACTGGATGTTCTCTGAGATGCTGCAGTCGAACAGGATGGGCTCCTGGGACACCAGGCCCAGCTGAGACCTCAGCCACGACAGGTTCAGGGTCTTAGTATCCAACCCATCCACTAACTGAGACACCACAATAATACCAGAGTTAGGTCAACCCCTTTATTAACTGAGACAACAATAATACCAGAGTTAGGTCAACCCCTTTATTAACTGAGACAACAATAATACCAGAGTTAGGTCAACCCCTTTATTAACTGAGACAACAATAATACCAGAGTTAGGTCAACCCCTTTATTAACTGAGACAACAATAATACCAGAGTTAGGTCAACCCCTTCATTAACTGAGACACCACAATAATACCAGAGTTAGGTCAACCCCTTCATTAACTGAGACAACAATAATACCAGAGTTAGGTCAACCCCTTTATTAACTGAGACAACAATAATACCAGAGTTAGGTCAACCCCTTTACTGAGACAACAATTACCAGAGTTAGGTCAACCCCTTCATTAACTGAGACAACAATAATACCAGAGTTAGGTCAACCCCTTTATTAACTGAGACAACAATAATACCAGAGTTAGGTCAACCCCTTCATTAACTGAGACAACAATAAAGAGTTAGGTCAACCCCTTTATTAACACAACAATAATACCAGAGTTAGGTCAACCCCTTTATTAACTGAGACAACAATAATACCAGAGTTAGGTCAACCCCTTCATTAACTGAGACACCACAATAATACCAGAGTTAGGTCAACCCCTTTATTAACTGAGACACCACAATAATACCAGAGTTAGGTCAACCCCTTTATTAACTGAGACAACAATAATACCAGAGTTAGGTCAACCCCTTTATTAACTGAGACAACAATAATACCAGAGTTAGGTCAACCCCTTCATTAACTGAGACAACAATAATACCAGAGTTAGGTCAACCCCTTTATTAACTGAGACACCACAATAATACCAGAGTTAGGTCAACCCCTTCATTAACTGAGACAACAATAATACCAGAGTTAGGTCAACCCCTTTATTAACTGAGACAACAATAATACCACAGATTTAGGTCAACCCCTTCATTAACTGAGACACCACAATAATACCACAGATTTAGGCCAACCTTCACAAATATTAAATATTAAAATGTTAAAAAGTGGCCTAACAGTTTTACTATATTTGTTGCATTCCAATTCACAGTATACTGGTTTAGCACTTTGAAATAGTTTTGAAAGTGTGCTTTATATTACATTTATGATTTGATTATTTTTGGTCTTGGTCTCACCACTTGTCCTTCAGCAGGGCTATAGAAGCGCTCCAGTAGTTGTATGGAGGTGCTTTTACCACAGCCACTCTCCCCGACCAGGGCCAGGGTCTGACCAGGCCCCACTGACACGTTCAACCCCTGGAGAACCCTCACGTTCTGACGGGTCGGGTATGCAAAGTGGATCCCTCGGAACTCAATGTCCCCGGCAAAGTCTGTCTGGAAAAGACAACATTTTCCTTCCAGATTATTGTTCCAGACAAAACACAATGTTATACCATTGTCCCAGAAAAAACACAATGTTATATCATTGTTTTTATGTTTATATTAGAGTAAGACACATTACATCTCACTCACTGGCTTCTCTCCCTCCTCACTGTAAATGTCAATCTCTGGTTTCTTATCCAACAAGCCAAGAATTCTTCCTGCAGCTGCTTTCGCTTTGGCAAAGTCAGGAGCAAAAGATGCTGATTCTCCTATGTTCATGGCAGCAAATATGATCACAGAAAACACACTGCGAAAGAAAAGGACAATGTTGTACTATCACTGCCACTATATCGGCAGACCCTGGTCATGACCCAACTCAACGAGGCTGTCTCAGGGAGATTTGGGATATGCAAAAAACACACATGTGCATTAATACACATGTGTGAAATAGGACAAATATAAGCACCCACCAAATGTTATAATTATATTATTACTATTATTTTTACATTATCGTGTAGTGACAATGTGGCAGCCAAGGGTTCTAGTCAGGGTTGGGGTACATTCCATTTCAATTGCAGTCAATTCAAAACCCAATTCCAACTCCACATTTTCCTCATTGAAAAGCATTGAAGACAACTAGAATTGGAATGTCAGTGTACTTCCTGAATTGACTGGAATGTAAATGGAATGTACCCCAACCCTGGTGTGAATGTATTCATTTGAGATATAACAGTACCAGAATGTATACTCACAGGAAAACATTTTCATATTCTGTGTGACAGTGAGCAATAAGCCAGGACCCAAAGCGGAAGATTGCAGCATTGACCATGTAAGGGATTGCTTGGGCAACGGCAAATGTTAGTCCGTAGATGGGAGCCTTCACCAAACCGTTCCTGATGTATTCAGTTGAAATCTAATCAGTACTTGACTGTAGGTTATAAGGTCAAACAATCCAAAAGCTGAGTCTATAACAAAGTGAATAACTGTACTCTTACTGGTATGGTCTTTCTAGACTGTCCATGAACTTGTGAAAGAAGACGTCCTCCCGTGTCAATCCAACAACTGTCTTGAAGTTTTCAACGGTCTCTGTAGATATCTACAGAAGATGAATAAAGATTCATTAACGTTTTATTTGAACACATGGTATCACACACTGATATAGTCGCCCACTGTCTCAAAGTGCATTGCAATTAGGGTTGCATAATAGCAGTAACCTTCCTGAAATTCCCTGGTTATCCAGATATCCTGTTTTAAGGTTTCCCTGATTTTCTGCTTAATCCCTCCTGATTCCGGAAAACCTAGAACTGGGATTACTAGAAAATCTGGGAATTGTGGAAACATTACCGGAGTTTTGCAACCCCAATTGCAATAGAAAGTTGATGTTAACCTTCCCAGACTGCTCCAGGGCACCCTGGTCTTTGAGGCGTGGCCTGCCATGGCCCTCATCTGAATGAAGTTGGCTCCAATGAGGAAGGGCACACAGGCGAGGATGAGGAGGGTGAGCTGCCAGCTGTGGATGAAGGCCACCACAATGGCGATGGTGAGAGCACAGACTGTGTTGGTGGCCAGACCCAACCTAGACCCAGTCGCCTGGTGGTGAGGAGAGAGGAAACAAGTAGGTTCCATCCATTATCAGACATTGCAACTCTAAAGAACGCAACTGTAAATGTACAGCATATGTGCAGGTAGACATTTTTAAAGATTTGTACAGTAGAATGATTCTGAATTGACATCGACTTGATGTGATCGATTTTGATCGCTATCTCAATGTGTAAATCAGAGCATTGTGCTTACCCCTTTAACCAGAGATGCATCGGTGGCCAATCTGGTGGTTAGAACTCCCACTGCATTGTTGTTGTCATCAAACCATCCAATCTCCTGTAAGGAATGCATTTTAGCAAGGTTCTGAGGCAGAACACTGCAAAGTGGCATTTCAGCATCATCCTTTTGCTGGTATTATCAATACAGTAAAGTAAATTAGCAATGACAAGTCAGTCTTTTTAAATTGATGTACAATTGCTGAAGTATTTATGTTCCCGCATGACAGTTTATCCTACCTGTCTCATCATGGCATGGAATACCTGCCTCCTCAGCCTCATGGTAAGAAGCTCTCCTGATTTTCCAAACATGTAACCCTGAAACATAGAACATACAGCAGAAATGTACCCAACCAGACATACCCACAACATATTAAATGTTTGAGATAGTGCACTGTATAGGGCATAGGTTGCCATTTTGGACACAGTTTAGATCTATAAATTAGAAAACCTTTAGGAAGTAGGTGACAAAAGCCACTCCTCCGATGAGAAGAAAGAGCAGGGAAAACATCATGGTTTTCTGTCGTTTGACTTCCGGGTCAACCTCGGAAAACACCTAGAGAAGGTCACGGGGTGGAGAGAAACCCCCCAAAATGGATAACAACAGAAAATGAAAAGGCTGCTTTGGAAAATAGGAGCCAAAACCCACCAACCAACGACCATCAAATAAATGATGTGGAAAAGTAAGACCACCTCGATTAAATCAAACTCAATGAAGACACCTAGGAAATGTGAATAGTCTCTGCAGTATTTAACAATGCTTCATATTATGAACACAAGGAGGTGGTCTTGTGAAACACTTACTCCAATGATCTTGGCGAAGATGATGGCGACACAGGGATAAACGGCTCCCCCCACCAAGCTAGACAGGGTTCCTACCAACATGTACGGCCACTCGGCCTTGTTCAAGGCCAGGATTCTGGTGAAGGGGATGTCTGGAGCTTCATCTGCTTTCTTTTCCTTCTGTCATCAAACATTGTCATCAATGACAAAACTAAATGACCAAGGACCAACATGATGTAACAGATCTTATTTCTGATGACAATGAACTATCACTATATACAGCAGGGTGGCAGGTTCGAATCCCCGAGCCGACTAGGTGAAAAATCTGTCGATATGCCTTTGAGCAAGGCACTTAAACCTAATTGCTTCTGTAAGTCGCTCAAGATAAGAGCTTCTGCTAAATAACTCAAATGTAAATGAATGCAACCATTTTATAAACCTTACATTATATACCATTCATTATATTCACCATACATTATAAACCATAAATTATATACCATTAATTATATACCATACATTATATAATAGGTATGATGATAGTTTAGCAATAGCACTATAACAAAGCCATGTTCCTATATAGCACATAAAGGACGCCATAAAGGATTATCTATGTAATAGTACCTTCTTGTCCTTCTTGGACTTCTTAGATTTCCTCCTGGTTGTCTTCATTTCCACACGGCCACTGCTGATTGAGTTCTTTTCAAAGCCGCCGTTTTCTATTCCTTCCTCGTTTCCCACTTCCAGCTCATCCATATCAGATGAGTCATATAGGACAGAATCCAGATCCTCATATTTAGGAGGGTTATCCTCTTCCACAGGGTCCTCTTCATCTTCTTCTGGCTTCCCTTGACTCTGAACAACAGACAAGGTGTGATAGTGGATTTGAACATGTTACACACAGAGCCTGTTTATTACTGATCATTATTCATATAGACACAGGCTTGATAAGGTATATTGCTCTGATACTGATGATATACGTCTCTAAATAGGACTCTGATCAACATGATTTAGACGTTGGCTGATTCTACTGTTGAGGCAGAATTGGGGCCCTGGTGGTCAAAAGCAGTGCACTATAAAGGGAATAGGGTACCATTTGGGATGTAGTGAGCGTGATACAGTACCTGCTGCATGACCAGAGAGTAGTAAACCCCCTTCTTGGCCATGAGTTCCCTGTGTGTTCCCTGCTCCACCACCTCTCCGTTGCTGAAGCCAGCGATCACGTCAGCTGTTCTGATGGTGGACAGGCGGTGGGCGATCACTATTGTGGTGCGGCCCGCTCTGGCCTATGGGAATGGGAGGAGACAATATTGCCATCATTTGTTCCAAATCATTTCTTTCATTACGTCTTCATTTTCACTGAGATGGATTCCAACAGGATCTCATGGATTCACTCTGATTCTTGACGTTTGTCAACTGCTGCAAACGTGAACTTGCAAGGCTGCAGTCAAACAAATCGAATCAGGCTATTAGGTTGCGCAAAAGCAGGTTTGAGATCAACTTTAACCATGGGTCTGGTCCTCAGGGAGGGTACTGACCTTATCCAGAGCGGCCTGAACGACCGACTCACTCTGGGTGTCCAGGGCGGAGGTGGCCTCGTCCAGCAGGAGGATCTTGGGGTTTTTGACCAGGGCCCGGGCGATAGCTATCCTCTGCTTCTGTCCTCCACTGAGCTGGGCTCCTCGCTCCCCCACCATGGTGTTCAGCTTCTGTTAACGCCACATTAAATGGGATGGAGATGAAATAATCATCTTTAAATTTGTCCATTTGGATAACATCACTATTTGGCCATTTCCTTACACTGTATACAATTTCAAAACAAAAACAAACAAACAATTTTTTCAATTCAACACAGTCGCCATAGAAACAACAGCATATCTGCTGTCCTACTCACTTCAAATCATTTGTAACCCATAGATCATTTAATGTATAATATATGTGAAACACTGAAGCCATTGTATGTCCTCATTTGTCAGTATCCCCACGTACATCGGGGAGTTTGGAGATGAAGTCGTGCGCGTTGGCCTCCCTCACGGCCCGTTCGATGTCCTCATCTGTGGCATCCTCTCTGCCATAGCGGATGTTTTCTGCAATGGTTGTTCCGAATAGCACAGGTTCCTGACTGACGATACCCATATTCTCCCTCAGCCACTTCACATTCAGGGTCCGGATGTCCCGACCATCCAGGGTAATCTGACAACAAACCAGGGTCATATTCATTAGGCATGCAAATGTCTCTGCTTTGCTGACAAGTATTTTCTATGCTCATACAGGAGTAATAAAAATGGGAATGTTGTTTATTATTATTATTATTATTGTTGTTATTTATTTCTTATTTTGATTTATCAGGGGGTGCTGCAGCAGCCTCAGCACCCCTACCACCCTCAGCTATGCAAACAAAACCAACAGCGTTTCTGACAAATGATATATCAACATTCCACCAGAGGGCACTACAATACTATTTTACTTTTTACTGAACTTAATTCAACACTAAACCTGATAAACCAGAACTTGGGAATGAGTGTACGTGAGTGAATGTTCGTGTGTCCATTACACGTGTGTGTGCATGTGAGTCTCTGTATGCACTATGGGTCAGGTGTTTGAACTTCAATGCGCTCGTGTACTGCATACCTCTCCTGAGGTTGGATCATAAAGCATGTGAGTCCTTCACTGGAGGCTGGTGGGTGGAGCTATTGGAGGACGGGCTCATCAAATGCACTTTAAACACACTTTGAATAAACCTTGATCAGATTTGTTCATACCTCTCCTGAGTCGGGATCATAAAAGCGCTGCAGTAGCTGAATGGTGGTGCTCTTCCCACATCCACTGGCTCCAACCAGAGCTATGGTCTTCCCACGAGGCACTGTCAGATTCACTCCTTGAAGAATCTACAGCGACAGGGAACACATCCCACAACGTATTTAACATGTATTTTTACCTGTTCTTTTACAATTGTACTGCTTGTCATTTTGTTTTTGCTAATCCAACTGGAAACTGAAAATTCAACTTAGCTTCTTCCTCATTGTGCATTTTTCAAATCATTTGGAGACAGGTTAGTGTCTGGATCTGGTTCGATTCAAATCCACCACTTACTTTGACATCTCTCCTGGAGGGGTAGCTGAAGTGGATGTTCTTGAATTCAATGTCTCCTTTCACACAGTCTGGTTTGTGACCTTCCTTTGAACTGCTGTCTATGGGCCGTGGCTATGACAAACAAATCAACTCATCAACCGCGGCAGTAGGACAAATGTCTAAATTCGACTTGAGTTCTTGAGATCATGTTGTTCTGAGTGAGTTCACATGGAGTCAGTGCTATGGTGATTCAGGCGTTAAACTGATTACTTCCGGTACCTGGTCAATGGTATTGTAGACTTCATAGGCAGCACCCCGGGCTTTGGCGATGGCTTCCAAGTTAGGCGCACCCTGGCCCAAAGAGAACGCCCCAATCATCACCGAGAAGAAGACCTAAAAATAGCAGCAATAAAGAATGTAATGAAGAAAGGAATTATATTAATATCAGCAGAGTAACAGGTGTGAAGACATTGCAGAGGCCTCTTCACAATAAAATGTAAATGCATCTATTGGAAAATAGTAAATTCTTACTTAAAATCTTCCATAAAAGCTTACTGTAATGGTTTTTCCAATGGTGTAGTTTTCAGGCTCGTCTACAGAGAGCTTGGTCCCGTACCAGAAAGCCAAGGCGTACGTCCCAAATATGACAAACTGGGTGAAGCCCATGGACACGTTAGTGGTGATGGCTTTCTTTATTCCAAAGTTTTTAGCATCCTCCAAGTTTCTTTCATACCTAAAATATATAGAAGACATGCCTAAATAGGGAATGTGTCTTGATTTTGGTAGATCATATTAATAATGATGGAAAGATCCACTGTTTTATGCAACACATTAATTAGTTAATAACTGACTAACCTTTCCACAGCTTTCTTCTGTCCATTGAAAGCCACAACTGTCCTGATAGCCACCAGTATCTCTTCAGCTACCGCCCCTGCTTTGGCATAGGCAGACAGCTCCTTACTGGTCAGGGTGGCAAGTATCTGAAATCAAATACAAACTGTTCATGAATACGGTATCTTACAATGCTGATGTAAAAATCTCTTTATAAAAGAAATGTGATTGTGGAAAACTGAGAGGATTGGATAAGTATAAACTAGTGGTGGATTTGGGATTGGGCACAAGAGTAGTGATGCGACCACTGTTTAGTGACACATATGAAAACAATATGGCACCTTATTCCCTATATAGTCTATTACTTTCAAGTAGTGTACTATATAGGAAATAGGGTACCATTTGGGATGAAGCTTTTGTCTTTGCAGATCATTGGTAGTCTTACTTTGGACCAGACGGCAGCTGATCCTGCCAGGAGAGGACTGACGGCCAGGATGACGAGGGTTAGCTTCCAGCCGAAGATGAAACCAATGATGAACCCTGACAAGAAGGTGCAGAAGAATTGCACGAACACACAGATCTTATCTCCAAGGCCTTCGTTGATTGTGTTGATGTCACTGTAGAAAGTAAAAGTATTAAAATAATTGACATTATTGAAACAATCTGTAGTTGCTCAATGTGATCATATATGCTAAAATATGACACTGTCTTTGATAAAAAAATAAATCCCAATCATTCATCCAATGTATCAAACTCACTCTGTTAACCTGACGTTGAGAACTCCTATCTGGTGTGTATCAAACCAGGACATCTGTTGGTGGAGGATGGCATGGAAGTATTTCTCCCGGATCCGTTTGGTCTGTTTGGTGGCTGTCAACAAGAACAACATCACCTGAAAGGTCCCCAGCAGGAACACAGCACAACCGATCCCAATGAAGTAATAGGCATGTCTGGAAATTCAAATGTATGTATCACACAGTATGTTTTTAAGCAATAAGCAATGGGGGGGGGGTGGGGTTATATGGCCTGTTCTTATGCACGATGCAATGCAGAGTGCCTGGAAACAGCCCTTAGCCGTGGTATATTGGCCATATACCACAAACCCCAGTGCCTTATTGCTATTATAAACTGGTTACCAAATGTAATTAGATAAGTAAAAATACATTTGTCATACCCGTGGTATACGGTCTAATATACCACGGCTGTCGGGCCAATCAGCATTCAGGGCTCGAACCACCCAGTTTATAATCATAAATAAAAGCCACATTGTATTTACATGAGGACATATTTCTGATATAATATATTGATAATGTGTGTCTGTTATCTACTGTACTCATTATCACTTGCCGAGTCATTAGAGCTTCTATATCAACTCCAGGAATTTGAATACATCCGTCAGTTGAGTTCAATAAAGCGCTGATCTCCTCCACAGGGAAATTGGCTATGGAGAAATGACAATACCAGTAGTCAATGTTCACAATCTGGCGTGCTTACCATATGATATGTGTAGTATAAATCATCCACAAATCACCATTATACATGGTGAAGATATGCCTAAACAATGCCACCCATAATATAAATAATCACATATGTATCTCACTGTAAATGCATGGCCACAAAGGATCCCTGCACTTTATAGCCAATACACAGATGTAAAATCTTAATTTGAGCCAGTTTGCTACAGCAGGAAAATAATCCTGCAGCAACAGGACAGGTGGGTTTATAATGAATGGGCATTGAATGGTGCTGGATTAGATAGCGGCTGTTTTACTAGTTCCTGACCAATTCTGCTGTTTAGTGTGGTTTTTTGTGTGTTTTTGATGCTCCTTTTTGTCTGGCTACATATACATTTCACACACGTTTTACATACATGGCACTTTTTTATGATCAAAAACTATTTACATACCGTCAGGAGTCAATTATTTGAGTACAGGAAGGAAGTAGACTTTATAATACAATATGTTCTATATTATTCTCAGAAAATAAATTGTCGTCCCACCACTCACATTGTAGGTCTGTTGCTTGGTCAAGAGTTGTTGATATCTGATACAGTTTTACATAATACATCCCATGCATCAACTGTATTTGTCCGAGCATTGTTTATCACAGCCACGGATCGCTCTATACAAACATTATCTGTAAAATATGATGACCATGTTTGTGGTGAGAGGATTGCAGGGGTAATCGAAGCACTAAGGATAACTCGTTTTGTTGCTGTTAACCCTGCTTAAATGGTCCTTTTCTGAACCAGCTGCAGTCATACATGGTACTTTTATACGCAGTAATTACACAACAAATATATCCGTTTCTGGATTATACACATTACATTTTGGATAGATACTGGATATGTACTCAGACATCTATATAGTGTTTTCAGTAATACCTATCACTGATCATAAGCGTTTTAATCTCACCCCTCTGCTACTCTCAGTCCAGCCCACCTAAATGTATCTCCATAAGACCATCCCCTTTTGATTTCCACGTGCCATATATCTTTCGACTGTGCTGTGATGTCTTATATGAATTTTGAACCTTTCTAATGACATAGTATCCAAAGATTGTAAGTTAAAGATGAATATTTTCACTAAAATTATTATAATATTGTTGAATGATTGACTTTCCAAATCTCCCAACAGTGCAAATAGCTGAGTTAATTTTAGGTAAATGTAATAATTTTTCAGCCATTCCTGAAACTGAGACCAGAAACAAACTCCATTGTGCTGATCTAAACTTTTTGTACATAATGGTTCCCCCATGGTTTGCTATAACCGAAAAGAGCTTCTGGACATCAGAACAGCAATAACTCATCTCGTATTGGATGAAGATTTCTACTTGGCGGTGCAGGACATACTTTTCACCCCGGACCAGACCCTAATCCTCTGCACTCGGAGGAGAAAGTGCAAGAGAGGCTGACGTGCGGGCACCCTGACAAAACTACAGTCGTGGCCAAAAGTTTTGAGAATGACACAAATATTAATTTTCACAAAGTCTGTTGCCTCAGTTTGTATGATGGCAATTTGCATATACTCCAGAATGTTATGAGGCGTGATCAGATGAATTGTAATTAATTCCAAAGTCCCTCTTTGCCATGCAAATGAACGGAATCCCCAAAAAACATTTCCACTGCATTTCAGCCCTGCCACAAAAGGACCAGCTGACATCATGTCAGGGATTCAGTGATTCGTTAACACAGGTGTGAGTGTTGACGAGGACAAGGCTGGAGATCCCTCTGTCATGCTGATTGAGTTCAAATAACAGACTGGAAGTTTCAAAAGGAGGGTGGTGCTTAGAATCATTGTTCTTCCTCGGTCAACCATGGTTACCTGCAAGGAAACATTGCCATTATCATTGCTTTGCACAAAAAAGGCTTCACAGGCAAGGATATTGCTGCCAGTAAGATTTCACCTAAATCAACCATTTATCGGATCATCAAGAACTTCAAGGAGAGCGGTTCAATTGTTGTGAAGAAGGCTTCAGGACACCCAAGAAAGTCCAGCAAGCGCCAGGACCGGCTCCTAAAGTTGATTCAGCTGTGGGATAGGGGCACCACCAGTACAGAGCTTACTCAGGAATAGCAGCAGGCAGGTGTGAGTGCATCTGCACGCACAGTGAGGTGAAGACTTTTGGAGGATGGCCTGGTGTCAAGAAGGGCAGCAGACTGATATTCTGCAAAAGGTACAGGGATTGGACTGCTGAGGACTGGGGTAAAGTCACTTTCTCTGAAGAATCCCCTTTCTGATTGTTTGGGGCATCCGGAAAAAAGCTTGTCCGGAAAAGACAAGGTGAGCGCTACCATCAGTCCTGTGTCATGCCAACTGTCATTCTGGTGAAAGAGGACCCAAAAGCGACTTGGCGAAAACAGAGTCTTTAATCCAGTAAAGTAAATACAATCAAAAAACACAACTTTCACTCGAAATGACGAGGACAAACTGGAGACTCGATCTTGAACAGCAGGTGAACAACAGGTTGCCTCGGGAAGGCACTTGAACCAGACAGACTCAGACACCTGCTCACCACGCAGCATCTGAGGAAAACACGACACGACAGGGCGATACACAAACACAGCACGGTGAATTCTAGACAAGGAACCGACAGGGCAGAAACGAATAACAAGGAGAGAAATAGGGACTCTAATCAGGGAAAAGGATCGGGAACAGGTGTGGGAAGGCTAAATGATGATTAGGGGAATAGGAACAGCTGGGAGCAGGAACGGAACGATAGAGAGAAGAGAGAGCGAGAGAGTGAGAGAGGGAGGGGAGAGAGAGGGATAGAAAGAGGGAAAGAACCTAATAAGACCAGCAGAGGGAAACGAATAGAATGGGGAGCACAGGGACAAGACATGATAATAAATGACAAAACATGACAGTACCCCCACTCACCGAGCGCCTCCTGGCGCACTCGAGGAGGAATCCTGGCGGCAACGGAGGAAATCATCAATGAGTGAACGGTCCAGCACGTCCCGAGACGGAACCCAACTCCTCTCCTCAGGACCGTAACCCTCCCAATCCACTAAGTATTGGTGACCCCGTCCCCGAGAACGCATGTCCATGATCTTATGTACCTTGTAAATAGGTGCGCTCTCGACAAGGACGGGGGGGGGAGGGAAGACGAACGGGAGTGCGAAGAAAGGGCTTGACACAGGAGACATGGAAGACAGGATGGACGCGACGAAGATGTCGCGGAAGAAGCAGTCGCACAGCGACAGGATTGACGACCTGGGAGACACGGAACGGACCAATGAACCGCGGAGTCAACTTACGAGAAGCTGTCGTAAGAGGAAGGTTGCGAGTGGAAAGCCACACTCTCTGGCCGCAACAATACCTTGGACTCTTAATCCTGCGTTTATTGGCGGCTCTCACAGTCTGTGCCCTGTAACGGCAAAGTGCAGACCTCACCCTCCTCCAGGTGCGCTCACAACGTTGGACAAACGCTTGAGCGGAGGGAACGCTGGACTCGGCAAGCTGGGATGAGAACAGAGGAGGCTGGTAACCCAGACTACTCTGAAACGGAGATAACCCGGTAGCAGACGAAGGAAGCGAATTGTGAGCGTATTCTGCCCAGGGAGCTGTTCTGCCCAAGACGCAGGGTTTCTGAAAGAAAGGCTGCGTAGTATGCGACCAATCGTCTGATTGGCCCTCTCTGCTTGACCGTTAGACTGGGGATGAAACCCGGAAGAGAGACTGACGGACGCACCAATCAAACGACAGAACTCCCTCCAAAACTGTGACGTGAATTGCGGACCTCTGTCTGAAACGGCGTCTAACGGGAGGCCATGAATTCTGAATACATTCTCGATAATGATTTGTGCCGTCTCCTTAGCGGAAGGAAGTTTAGCGAGGGGAATGAAATGTGCCGCCTTAGAGAACCTATCGACAACCGTAAGAATCACAGTCTTCCCCGCAGACAAAGGCAGACCGGTAATGAGGTCTAGGGCGATGTGAGACCATGGTCGAGAAGGAATGGGGAGCGGTCTGAGACGACCGGCCGGAGGAGAGTTACCCGACTTAGTCTGCGCGCAGTCCGAACAAGCAGCCACGAAACGGCGCGTGTCACGCTCCTGAGTCGGCCACCAAAAGCGCTGGCGAATAGACGCAAGAGTGCCTCGAACACCGGGATGACCAGCTAACTTGGCAGAGTGAGCCCACTGAAGAACAGCCAGACGAGTGGAAACAGGAACGAAAAGGAGGTTACTAGGACAAGCGCGCGGCGACGCAGTGTGCGTGAGTGCTTGCTTAACCTGTCTTTCAATTCCCCAGACTGTTAACCCGACAACACGCCCATAAGGAAGAATCCCCTCGGGATCAGTAGAAGCCACAGAAGAACTAAACAGACGGGATAAGGCATCAGGCTTGGTGTTCTTGCTACCCGGACGGTAAGAAATCACAAACTCGAAACGAGCGAAAAACAACGCCCATCGAGCTTGACGGGCATTAAGTCGTTTGGCAGAACGGATGTACTCAAGGTTCTTATGGTCTGTCCAAACGACAAAAGGAACGGCCCCCTCCAACCACTGTCGCCATTCGTCTAGGGCTAAGCGGATGGCGAGCAGTTCACGGTTACCCACATCATAGTTGCGCTCAGATGGCGACAGGCGATGAGAAAAATAAGCGCAAGGATGAACCTTATCGTCAGACTGGAAGCGCTGGGATAGAATGGCTCCCACGCCTACCTCTGAAGCGTCAACCTCGACAATGAATTGTCTAGTGACGTCAGGAGTAACGAGGATAGGAGCGGACGTAAAACGTTCTTTTAGAAGATCAAAAGCTCCCTGGGCGGAACCGGACCACTTAAAACACGTCTTGACAGAAGTAAGAGCTGTGAGAGGGGCAGCAACTTGACCGAAATTACGAATGAAACGCCGATAGAAATTAGCGAAACCTAAAAAGCGCTGCAACTCGACACGTGACCTTGGAACGGGCCAATCACTGACAGCTTGGACCTTAGCGGAATCCATCTGAATGCCTTCAGCGGAAATAACAGAACCGAGAAAAGTAACAGAGGAGACATGAAAAGAGCACTTCTCAGCCTTTACGTAGAGACAATTCTCTAAAAGGCGCTGTAGAACACGTCGAACGTGCTGAACATGAATCTCGAGTGACGGAGAAAAAATCAGGATATCGTCAAGATAGACAAAAACAAAGATGTTCAGCATGTCTCTCAGAACATCATTAACTAATGCCTGAAAAACAGCTGGCGCATTGGCGAGACCGAACGGCAGAACCCGGTACTCAAAATGCCCTAACGGAGTGTTAAACGCCGTTTTCCACTCGTCCCCCTCTCTGATGCGCACGAGATGGTAAGCGTTACGAAGGTCCAACTTAGTAAAGCACCTGGCTCCCTGCAGAATCTCGAAGACTGATGACATAAGGGAAGCGGATAACGATTCTTAACCGTTATGTCATTCAGCCCTCGATAATCCACGCAGGGGCGCAGAGTACCGTCCTTCTTCTTAACAAAAAGAACCCCGCCCCGGCCGGAGAGGAAGAAGGCACTATGGTACCGGCGTCAAGAGACACAGACAAATAATCCTCGAGAGCCTTACGTTCGGGAGCCGACAGAGAGTATAGTCTACCCCGAGGAGGAGTGGTCCCCGGAAGGAGATCAATACTACAATCATACGACCGGTGAGGAGGAAGGGAGTTGGCTCGGGACCGACTGAAGACCGTGCGCAGATCATGATATTCCTCCGGCACTCCTGTCAAATCGCCAGGTTCCTCTTGAGAAGTAGGGACAGAAGAAACGGGAGGGATGGCAGACATTAAACACTTCACATGACAAGAAACGTTCCAGGATAGGATAGAATTACTAGACCAATTAATAGAAGGATTATGACATACTAGCCAGGGATGACCCAAAACAACAGGTGTAAACGGTGAACGGAAAATCAAAAAAGAAATAGTCTCACTGTGGTTACCAGATACTGTGAGGGTTAAAGGTAGTGTCTCAAATCTGATACTGGGAAGATGACTACCATCTAAGGCCAGGGTAGTGGGTTCGATCCCCGGGACCACCCATACGTAGAATGTATGCACACATGACTGTAAGTCGCTTTGGATAAAAGCGTCTGCTAAATGGCATATATTATTATTATTATTAAGGCGAACATGGGCGTAGGCTTCTCTAACTCTCTGAAAGGAATGTCATGTTTCCGAACCCATGCTTCGTCCATGAAACAACCCTCAGCCCCAGAGTCTATCAAGGCACTACATGTAGCACCCGAACCGGTCCAGCGTAGATGGACCGACAAAGTAGTACAGGATCTTGATGGAGAGACTTGAGTAGTTGCGCTCACCTGTAGCCCTCCGCTTACAGATGAGCTCTGGCTTTTACTGGACATGAATTAACAAAATGTCCAGCAACTCCGCAATAGAGACACAGGCGGTTGGTGATCCTCCGTTCCCTCTCCTTAGTCGAGATGCGAATCCCTCCCAGCTGCATGGGCTCAGTCTCTGAGCCAGAGGAGGGAGATGGTTGCGATGCGGAGCAGGGAAACACCGTTGATGCGAGCTCTCTTCCACGAGCCCGGTGACGAAGATCTACCCGTCGTTCTATGCGGATGGCGAGAGCAATCAAAGAGTCCACATCTGAAGGAACCTCCCGGGAGAGAATCTCATCCTTAACCACTGCGTGGAGTCCCTCCAGAAAACGAGCGAGCAGCGCCGGCTCGTTCCACTCACTAGAGGCAGCAAGAGTGCGAAACTCAATAGAATAATCCGTTATGGACCGTTCACCTTGGCATAAGGAAGCCAGGGCCCTAGAAGCCTCCCTACCAAAAACTGAACGGTCAAAAACCCGAATCATCTCCTCTTTAAAGTTCTGGAACTTGTTAGAGCAATCAGCCCTTGCCTCCCAGATAGCTGTGCCCCATTCTCGAGCCCGGCCAGTAAGGAGTGAAATGACGTAAGCAACCCGAGCTCTCTCTCTAGAGTATGTGTTGGGTTGGAGAGAGAACACAATCTCACACTGCGTGAGAAAGGAGCGGCACTCAGTGGGCTGCCCGGAGTAGCAAGGTGGGTTATTAACCCTAGGTTCTGGAGGCTCGGCAGGCCAGGAAGTAACAGGTGGCACGAGACGTAGACTCTGGAACTGTCCAGAGAGGTCGGAAACCTGAGCGGCCAGGTTCTCCACGGCATGGCGAGCAGCAGACAATTCCTGCTCGTGTCTGCCGAGCATGGCTCCTTGGATCTCGACGGCAGTGTAACGAGCGTCTGAAGTCGCTGGGTCCATTCCTTGGTCGGTTCCTTCTGTCATGCTGGTGAAAGAGGACCCAAAAGCGACTTGGCGAAAACAGAGTCTTTAATCCAGTAAAGTAAATACAATCAAAAAACACAACTTTCACTCGAAATGACGAGGACAAACTGGAGACTCGATCTTGAACAGCAGGTGAACAACAGGTTGCCTCGGGAAGGCACTTGAACCAGACAGACTCAGACACCTGCTCACCACGCAGCATCTGAGGAAAACACGACACGACAGGGCGATACACAAACACAGCACGGTGAATTCTAGACAAGGAACCGACAGGGCAGAAACGAATAACAAGGAGAGAAATAGGGACTCTAATCAGGGAAAAGGATCGGGAACAGGTGTGGGAAGGCTAAATGATGATTAGGGGAATAGGAACAGCTGGGAGCAGGAACGGAACGATAGAGAGAAGAGAGAGCGAGAGAGTGAGAGAGGGAGGGGGAGAGAGAGGGATAGAAAGAGGGAAAGAACCTAATAAGACCAGCAGAGGGAAACGAATAGAATGGGGAGCACAGGGACAAGACATGATAATAAATGACAAAACATGACACCAACAGTAAAGCATCCTGAAACCATTCATGTGTGGGGTTGCTTCTCAGCCAAGGGAGTGGGCTCACTCACAAATTTACCTAAGAACACAGCCAAGAATAAAGAATGGTACCAACACATCCCCCGAGAGCAACTTCTCCCAACCATCCAGGAACAGTTTGGTGACGAACAATACCTTTTCCAGCATGATGGAGCACCTTGCCATAAGGCAAAACTGATGACTAATTGGCTGGGGGAACAAAACATCGATATTTTGGGTCCATGGCCAGGAAACTCCCCAGACCTTAATCCCATTGAGAACTTGTGGTCAATCCTCAAGAGGTGGGTGGACAAACAAAAACCCACAAATTCTGACAAACCCCAAGCATTGATTATGCAAGAATGGGCTGCCACCAGTGTGTGGCCACAAAGTTAATTGACAGCATGCCAGGGCGGATTGCAGAGGTCTTGAAAAAGAAGGGTCAACTCTGCAAATATTGATTCTTTGCATCAACTTCATGTAATTGTCAATAAAAGCCTTTGACACTTATGAAATGCTTGTAATTATACTTCAGTATTCCATAGTAACATCTGACAAAAATATCTAAAGAAACTGAAGCAGCAAACTTTGTGAAAATTAACCTTTGTGTCATTCTCAAATCTTTTGGCCACGATTGTACATAGATTAATACATAAACTGCCTCTACCCTCTGTTCTATTAGAGAACGTGCAAGAGAACAAACTGGACAAGCTCTTTGAGACTATCCTATCAATGGATCCTGAAGAACTGTAATATCCTATGTTTCTTAGAGTCGTGGCTGAACAAGGACACAGATAATATACATCTAGCTCAGGTAAGATCAAGGGGGGAGGTGAGTGTCTCTGTTAACAACAGCTGGTGAGTGATATTAAGGAAGTCTCGAGGTTCTGCTCACCTGAGTAATAATACCTCATGATAAGCTGTAGACTATACTATTTACCAAGATAGCTGTGGATTTAACACCACAAGCCTAGAAGACGGTGTGTGCCCTCAGACATGGAGGGAGGCAAAGGTAATTCTGCTACCCAAGAATAGCAGAGCACCCTTTAATGGTTAAAACACCTGACAAGTCAGCCTGTTACAAATGCTTAGAAAACTTTTGGAGAGAAAAAAGTTTGATCAAATACAAAGTTATTTTACAGAAAACGAATTAACAATAGACTTTCAGCATGCTTATAGGGATGGGCACTCAACATGCTCAGCACTGAAAAATGGCTGACGATTGGCTGAAAGAAATGAATAGTAAGAAGATGGTGGGAGGTGTTATGTTAGACTTCAGAGCAGCTTTTGATGCAGTGATCCTAACCTATTGCCGAGGATTTTCATCCGCTGTCTTATTATGGATTGAGAGTTACCTATCTAATAGAACACAGAGGGTTTTCATTAATGGAAGCCTCTCTCATGCAAATTCCATTGAGTGATGTACCGCAGGGCAGGCTCCGGCTAGGGCCACTATTGTTTTCTGTTTTTACAAATGACCTTCCACTGAACTTGAATAAAACCTGTAAAGTAACCCCACCTCTTAAAGATTTCTATGTACATTGTCACGCCCTGGTCGAAGTATTTTACAAGACCATGGTGCTTGCCTACGGAGCTGTGATCCTTCTCACTTAAAAAATCAAGTGGTTGTTCCAGCATTGAATCACGCCCTGGTCTGCTAAATGACTTAAATGTTAAATGTTAAATGTATTTTGTGTTTATCTTCATTTATTTGGTCAGGCCAGGGTGTGACATGGGTTTTTGTATGTGGTGTGTATGTAGTGGGATTGTAGCTTAGTGGGGTGTTCTAGGTAGGTCTATGGCTGTCTGAAGTGGTTCTCAATCAGAGGCAGGTGTTTATCGTTGTCTCTGATTGGGAACCATATTTAGGCAGCCATATTCTTTGGTTGTGTTGTGGGTGATTGTCCTTAGTGTCTTTGTTCCTGTCGCTGTGTTAGTTGACAAAAGTATAGGCTGTTTTGTATTTCGTTACGTTTATTGTTTTGTAGTGTTTGTGTTTATTCGTGTCTACGTTGTTTATTAAACATGGATCGCAATCTACACGCTGCAGTTTGGTCCGACTCTCCTTCACCACATGAAAACCGTTACAAGCATACACGTCTTCTGCAACAGTAACATAAATAACTGAGACACTTAATATAGAGATCCAGTCAGTTTTAGAATGGGTAACTAGCAATAGTCTGGTGCTAAATATCTCGAAACAAAAAGCATTATTTATTTAACAAATCAATCAGTCAACGATAAACCTTGTTTAGATCTATTATTGAATAATGTGGCTATTGAGCAAGTTGATGAGACTAAACTGCTGGATGTAACCCTAGGTAGTAAGCTGTCATGGTCAAAACATATAGACTCAATGGTTGCTAAAATGGGAAGAGATCTGTCCATGATAGGGCATTGCTCTGCCTTCTTGATATCTCAGTCGACCAGACAGGTCCTACAGGCCCTAGTTTTGTCGCTTCTGGACCACTGTGGTCATGTGCAGCAAAGAAGGACATAGGTAAATTGCAGTTGGTCCAGAACAAAGCAGCACATATCGCACTTAGATGTACAGTACTTGGAGGGTAAGTGTCAGTAACATGCATATCAGTCTCTCCTGGCTCAAAGTTGAGGAGAGATTGACTGAACCACTATTGGTCTTTGTGCAAGGTATTGATGTGTTGAAGATACCGAACTGTTTGTTCAAGCAGTTGGAACACAGTTCGGACACTCATTGGTACAACACAAGACATGAACCAGAGGTTTCTTCACAGTCCCCAGGTCCAGAACAGAGGCTGGGAAACATACAGTATTAAATAGAGCTGTGACTACATGGAACTCTGCCACTGCAGGTAACTCAAGCTAGCAATAAAATCAGTTTAAAAAACAGCCATTTAATTTATTTTGTATTGTAATGTTAATTGCACTGTTTAGATCTAGATATTGTGTGTATGTACTGATACATAGGCTATGTGTGATGTTTCAAATGTATGCATTTCAGTCCTTGACTAATAATGTGCTGTACTATGTATGATGTTAGTATGTTTCATGTGGACCCCAGGAAGAGTAGCTGATGCTTCTGCAGCGGCTAATGGAGATCCTAATAAATGTCAAATACCAAAACGATGCTGGCACTAAGACCGCACTCAACAAGCTGTATAGGACCATGTATAGGACCATAAGCAAACAAGAAAATGCTCACCCAGTGGCAGCGATCCTAGTGGATGGTGATTTTAATGCTGGAAAACTGAAATCCTACCAGCATGTCACCTGTGCAACTAGAGGTGAAAAAAACTCTAAATCACCTTTACTCCACAAAGAGAGATACATACAAAGCTCTCCTTGCCCTCCATTTCTTCAAATATGACCATAATGCTATCCTTCTATGCTCGCTTCGAGGAAAGCAACACTGAACCATGTATGATGACTGTGTGATCACACTCTCCATAGCCAGTCTGAGTAAGACATGAAGGGCTCTTTTGCTCTCAAAACAGCCTCAATTCATCGGGGCATGGACTCTACAAGGTGTCGACAGCGTTCCACAGGGATGCTGGCCCATGTTGACTCCAATGCTTCCCACAGTTGTGTCAAGTTGGCTGGATGTCATTTGGGTGGTGGACCAATCTTAATACACATGGGATACCAGCAGCGTATCAGTTCTTGACACAAACCGGTGTGTCTGACACCTACTAACATACCCTGTTCAAAGGCACTTAAATATCTTGTCTTGCCCACTGACTGCTCCCCGAGAACCAATGACATCGATTAAGGCAGCACCCCGCACCTCTCTGATTCAGAAGGGTTGGGATAAATGCAGAAGACAACAGTTGTGCAACTGAGTAGAGATCCCTTTTCCCTTTCCTTGGCTGAGAAGGGAGAAGCTGCCATAAGGACAAGAGTCTCTACAGCACTTCACCAATCTTGGCTTTATGGGAGAGTGGCCAGATGGAAGCCACTCCTGAGAAAAAGGAACATGACAGTTAAGTTTGCAAAAAAAAGGCACGTGAAAGACTGAGAACATAAGAGAAAAACATGCACAGCTCATCACCTATTTAACACCATCCCTACCGTGAAGCTTTTAAGTGGCAGGGACTGTGAGACTGGATAGAGGGAACAATAAATAGAGCCAAATCCTTGTTGTGAACATGCTTCAGAGTGTAAATTATCTTAGACTAGGGCGAAGATATTTTTGGGGGTGTACTTTTTACCTCAACTTTGTGATATCCAATTGGTAGTTACAGTGTAACTCGTTGCAACTCCCGTATGGACTCGGGAGAGGCGAAGGTCAAGAGCCATGCATCCTTCAAAATATAACCCTGCCAAGCCGCACTGCTTCTTGACACACTGCTTCCTTAACCCGGAAGCCAGCCGCACCAATGTGTCAGAGGAAACACCGTACAATTAGCGACACGAGTCAGCGTGCATGCGCCCGGCCCGCCACAAGGAGTCACTAGAGCACAATGGGACAAGGACATCCTGGCCGGCCAAACCCTCTCCTAACCCGGACAACGCTGGGCCAATTGTGCGCCACCTCATGGGTCTCCAGGTATCGAACCCGGGTCTGTAGTGACGCATCTATCACGGCAATGCAGTGCCTTAGACCGCTGTGTCACTCGGGGGGTTGGGGCAAAGATTTACATTCCAACAGGACAATGACTGCATGACTGCCGACAGAACCAGGAAGTGCTGGATTCAGTCAACATTCTCAGTGGGGACAGGGTGAAGTATATACAGTAAACATTCACAAGGTGGGACACACTAGCAGGGGGACAGGGTGAAGTTTAAACAGTAAACATTCACAAAGTGGTATACTCTGGCAGTGGGGACAGGGTGAAGTTTAAACAGTAAACATTCACAAAGTGGTATACTCTGGCAGTGGGGACAGGGTGAAGTTTAAACAGTAAACATTCACAAAGTGGTATACTCTGGCAGTGGGGACAGGGTGAAGTTTAAACAGTAAACATTCACAAAGTGGTATACTCTGGCAGTGGGGACAGGGTGAAGTTTAAACAGTAAACATTCACAAAGTGGTATACTCTGGCAGTGGGGACAGGGTGAAGTTTAAACAGTAAACATTCACAAAGTGGTATACTCTGGCAGTGGGGACAGGGTGAAGTTTAAACAGTAAACATTCACAAAGTGGTATACTCTGGCAGTGGGGACAGGGTGAAGTTTAAACAGTAAACATTCACAAAGTGGTATACTCTGGCAGTGGGGACAGGGTGAAGTTTAAACAGTAAACATTCACAAAGTGGTATACTCTGGCAGTGGGGACAGGGTGTAAACATTCACAAAGTATTTAAACAGTAAACATTCACAAAGTGGTATACTCTGGCAGTGGGGACAGGGTGAAGTTTAAACAGTAAACATTCACAAAGTGGTATACTCTGGCAGTGGGGACAGGGTGAAGTTTAAACAGTAAACATTCACAAAGTGGTATACTCTGGCAGTGGGGACAGGGTGAAGTTTAAACAGTAAACATTCACAAAGTGGTATACTCTGGCAGTGGGGACAGGGTGAAGTTTAAACAGTAAACATTCACAAAGTGGTATACTCTGGCAGTGGGGACAGGGTGAGTGGTTTAAACAGGGTGAAGTAAACATTCACAAAGTGGTATACTCTGGCAGTGGGGACTGGGTGAAGTTTAAACAGTAAACATTCACAAAGTGGTATACTCTGGCAGTGGGGACAGGGTGAAGTTTAAACAGTAAACATTCACAAAGTGGTATACTCTGGCAGTGGGGACAGGGTGAAGTTTAAACAGTAAACATTCACAAAGTGGTATACTCTGGCAGTGGGGACAGGGTGAAGTTTAAACAGTAAACATTCACAAAGTGGTATACTCTGGCAGTGGGGACAGGGTGAAGTTTAAACAGTAAACATTCACAAAGTGGTATACTCTGGCAGTGGGGACAGGGTGAAGTTTAAACAGTAAACATTCACAAAGTGGTATACTCTGGCAGTGGGGACAGGGTGAAGTTTAAACAGTAAACATTCACAAAGTGGTATACTCTGGCAGTGGAGACAGGGTGAAGTTTAAACAGTAAACATTCACAAAGTGGTATACTCTGGCAGTGGGGACAGGGTGAAGTTTAAACAGTAAACATTCACAAAGTGGTATACTCTGGCAGTGGGGACAGGGTGAAGTTTAAACAGTAAACATTCACAAAGTGGTATACTCTGGCAGTGGGGACAGGGTGAAGTTTAAACAGTAAACATTCACAGGCAGTGGGGAAGTTTAAACAGTAAACATTCACAAAGTGGTATACTCTGGCAGTGGGGACAGGGTGAAGTTTAAACAGTAAACATTCACAAAGTGGTATACTCTGGCAGTGGGGACAGGGTGAAGTTTAAACAGTAAACATTCACAAAGTGGTATACTCTGGCAGTGGGGACAGGGTGAAGTTTAAACAGTAAACATTCACAAAGTGGTATACTCTGGCAGTGGGGACAGGGTGAAGTTTAAACAGTAAACATTCACAAAGTGGTATACTCTGGCAGTGGGGACAGGGTGAAGTTTAAACAGTAAACATTCACAAAGTGGTATACTCTGGCAGTGGGGACAGGGTGAAGTTTAAACAGTAAACATTCACAAAGTGGTATACTCTGGCAGTGGGGACAGGGTGAAGTTTAAACAGTAAACATTCACAAAGTGGTATACTCTGGCAGTGGGGACAGGGTGAAGTATATACACTAAACATTCACAAAGTGGTATACTCTGGCAGTGGGGACAGGGTGAAGTTTAAACAGTAAACATTCACAAAGTGGTATACTCTGGCAGTGGGGACAGGGTGAAGTTTAAACAGTAAACATTCACAAAGTGGTATACTCTGGCAGTGGGGACAGGGTGAAGTTTAAACAGTAAACATTCACAAAGTGGTATACTCTGGCAGTGGGGACAGGGTGAAGTTTTAAAAACAGTAAGTGGGGACATTCACAAAGTGGTATACTCTGGCAGTGGGGACAGGGTGAAGTTTAAACAGTAAACATTCACAAAGTGGTATACTCTGGCAGTGGGGACAGGGTGAAGTTTAAACAGTAAACATTCACAAAGTGGTATACTCTGGCAGTGGGGACAGGGTGAAGTTTAAACAGTAAACATTCACAAAGTGGTATACTCTGGCAGTGGGGACAGGGTGAAGTTTAAACAGTAAACATTCACAAAGTGGTATACTCTGGCAGTGGGGACAGGGTGAAGTTTAAACAGTAAACATTCACAAAGTGGTATACTCTGGCAGTGGGGACAGGGTGAAGTTTAAACAGTAAACATTCTCTGCGTTGTTGGGAAGGACCCACTCTATTTTTGGCTGGCGTTATGGCAGGGCGTCCTTAAAAACATGATCAAAGTGCTAATTTCAGGGAGTGCTGGCAGGGATATTTAAGACCAAACAGAAGATGGTTTTACTGATTTATACAGCGGATATCCAGCTGTGACTCACACTGCCCATATGAACATGGAACAAGAGTAATGGGCTTTTGGTGCCTGTATAGGCCTTCATAGTATTTAAAAACATAAAACACTATATTTTTCCCCCCCATTTCGTTTTATTTGATTAAAAACCAAGCATAGCCTCTGATTCTGTCAATGAAGGCTGTTTTCTTTTTGTCCTGCCCAATGCAATCAAGTAGGCTAGTCAAGATTGTAAAAGGGTTGGAAACAAATCTTAATCACCAAAGCTTTATTAAAAGATCAAGTTTGAGAGGAGTAATTATGGTGCCTGTAACTGTATTTAGACATAGCCTATTTAATACAAGTGGTTGTTTTGTTTCAAATGTGATTAGCTCTCTTTTTAGACCTTGACAACTTTTGGCATGTCCATGCTCAGCCATAATGCAATTTACAGTAGGCCCCTATATCAGTGTGAATGCTATGTATTTATGTCCACATTGAAACCATGCAAATACTTAGAACAATGAAGACTGGAAACAAGTTCAAGTTGACCTATTTAGCAAAGAGAGGATAGGCCTATATTGTGTTATTTAATTTCTGTAAGCTGTTTAACACACTATAATGGACTAACTTTGGAATTGGAGTTAATTCCAAGGTGATACATAAAAGACCATAAATACACAACTTGAATAAACCATATGTTTAGCCATTGAGCACTTTCTGAATGGCCAGTGAGGGGCCAAGCCTGACAAACCCACAACTAGTTTAATCGTCAAAACTAAGCCCTTTCTCGCCACCGTCAGTACTGCGCCAATCATTTTTGGTTGTGAAAATAGACAAATATTTTCTGACAAACCCTCAACCTAAAGCCCTACCGCCAGCATTTAGATTTACCATTGCATTAGGTTTGTTAAAATAGAGCCCTTGTCCTGCGACAGAGTGATCAAATTAAGATTCTACATCTGTACCTTGTCAAACAGAATATGTACCTGTAAGGTTGAGCTGCTGTCCACTTTGTACAAAGCTGTCGGTCATCTGTCCAAACACAACACACATAAGGGGCAGGGCAATCCCGTGGAGGGCAGCACATAGCAGGCCGATTATCATCAGGAGCACCTCACAACCAGTAGCGTAGCGGAACTGCAACCACAACACACATAAAACCACAGTCAAATGCAGCAGACATTGGAATGACTGGAGAATATGAATCTTGTCATGATCACTTGTAACAACTGATCCCATTTTGACATATACTACATGTACTACAGTGTATGTGCAGATTGCCAAAAGATTCTTGTGTGTTTCCTACTATTTCTGAAACCAAAATCAGGACATACCAACTGGAAAAATCCCACTGCTTTGGCTGGTTCTTTTTTCTTCCTTCTTGAAAATGAAACATAGATTCATGAGCAAACCAAAATATATTTAACAGTAATAGCACACTGTAATAGGAGTAAAGTAGGAATGGCAATGTTGCTTACCCGAAGCCCTTCTTTGGCTTGCGCTCCGTGTCAACGGTTGGCTGCCCCTCTGTCATCGGCTCCTGAGGCTTCTTATCCTCATGGAAGGCCAGGTTGGGGTAGCCTTTTGCAAATACCTCTGAATCAATTAAACATAGACATCATTTAGAAGAGACTCTTTGTCCAGCGCGATTTAAAGCAAGGTTAATTGCCATGCTAAAGGACACATGAACAGATTTATCACCTAGTCAGCTTGGGGATTCAAACCAGCGACCTTTCATTTACTAGTCCATTGCTCTTAACCACTAGGCTACCTGCCATCCAATGATACTGCCTGGTCTCATTGATTAGACATAACATAGTAAATGTACATTCGGGACACTCAAATTAGTATGTTAGCTAATCCTTCCCCTAACCATAATCCTTTTAGCTAACCCTTCCCCTAACCATAACCCCTTTAGTTACCCTTCCTATAAGCATAACTCTAACCTTAACCCTTTAACCTAATTTCAAATTTAACCCTAACCCCTAAACCTTACCCCTAGCCTAGCTAACGCTAGCAAGCTAGCTAAAGTTAGACACCTAGCTAGAATTCGTAACATATCATACTTTTAGCAAATTCGGAACATATTGATATTTTTCTAATTCGCAACATATAATACAAATTGTAATTCCTAACATGTCATACAAAATGGTGATGGACATCCACAAAGTAATACATACCATACAAAAATTAACATATCATACTAAATTGATTTGACGATTTACATAGAGAATAATATGAAGTGCTCTGAAACCAGGTTGAACGAGACCTCTCACTTTGGTGTACTGACTGTACATAATTATTTAATTTCACTTACTGATTATATCAGTCAACCACAACTCCTTCTAATCTACTCTTAACTTGGAATGCTATGCTAATAAATAAGACCTTAAATGATGTGAGACAAACAATACCCTCAGGGATGGTTGGTAGAGAGTCTGGCATGTCCCCATCCTTTCTCCCCATGGTGAATGAACTCCTGGAATTCAGAGAAAGCGATTTTAAACTGTCATTTCAATATAGTAAATATGAGAATATTTGCGGTCCCTAAATGAATGAGTTAATGTACATTTTGAAAAGTGAATAATGATTTCTGTACTAAACAATCTGAATGCTATGCTAGGGCGAGTTGAGGTTTGCCTTCATGTATGCATGCATGTTGTAGTACATGTTTTTCAGCTGCTTTGAACAAGACAAACTTGATTTACAGTTAACTTGTGTAACGTCTATAAACTGTGATGTCATTTAGCAAATAATTACAGTAATGTATTTTAATGGGTTCTATCCGGAACCGGGAGGACAGGGAGCCAGGGACGCTGTACAGGGATAATGCTCATCAACACTTGCTTTTCTTACTGCATCTCAAATTATTTTATATTTTCAATATTAATTATGAGAGCATTAAATTGCAAATATTGGCAAATGTAGTATTATAGTAATAATATCTTTACATTTCTAATACCTTGTTAAGCTACATATCAAAAAGTGCATATTGGCTTTTATATCTTGTGGAACTAAGTTCAACATTTAAAATGAATGAATCACAATAAGAGGGGTTTTGTCAACAAAAACAACAAAATTAAAGCTATGGAATATTTTTTTTAAAGCATGTTGTACCAAATATTGTAGTCTACAAACATGTATAAATAGACATAATGTGTACAGATGTGGGCTAATTACCTTCAGAGAATCCAGTATGAGCCTTTTAGACAATCCACAAGCTATTCTCTCAACATAATACCACCCTTACTAATTGTCAGATGAATGTAATCATTCTTTTGGGAGCTGGGAGATTTTATATCGCTATGCAGGACAGCATCATCATCAGGTGTCAGGTGTCAGGTTACCTCAAGTTCAGGATCCTATTGACATTCCACACGGCTGGGGGAGGTGCTTCATGACACATTATACAATTAATCAATAATGACACTTCATGTCACTGATGGCATATTTCATAGACAGGTAATTTGATAATGACTTATTCTGGCTTCGATTTATGTGATAAGTTTATGAACTTTTGAATTGAAGTTCTTCTGACAGGTGCACTGTCACACCTCAAAGTCATGTGGTTGGCATCATAGTTCTGCTTCTGTGGGTGTGACAAGCAACTTGTATAATGTGTCATAACTTTTGAAATGTATCCAAGTGCTAATCTGAAATTATCCTCAACTAGGATCCTGAAATCTCAAAGGAAAAGAGAGACACATCGTCATTGTAAGCTTATAATTCTAAATGTTGTTATTTATTTCATTAATGAATATTCAGCATACACATTTGTACCATTGTTCTAATGGCATGATGCATTCATTGAAATTATATTTGCCATGGCCTGCCAGGTGAATATTAGGGTAATTGACAACCTGCTTGAATATTCCACTTATTTTTTTACCTTTATTTAATTAGACAAGTCAGTTAAGAACAAATTCTTATTTTCAATGATTGCCTAGGAACAGTGGGTTTATTTGCCTTGTTCAGGGGTAGAACAACAGATTTTTAGCTTGTCAGCTCAGGATTTGATCTAGCAACCTTTTGGTTACAAGTTCAACACTCTAACCACTGGGCTAACTGCCACCCCACCATGTTAAAACATTAGGATGATCAATAACATGTCTTAATATTAGGCTAATCATACCAATGTCCGAATATTATGAGGATCAATACAATGTTTGAATATTAGGATGATCATGTTTGGCCCCACAATGGGTCTTCTTCAGGACTGTGGTTGCCAAAACACTGGCCCCTCAAAGCCAATGGTAATGTCGTACTTCATACATTCATCCCATCACATATCAGTAAAAGTGGAATAAATATAATCCTTATAAGTGGAATAAGACCACTCTTACTAGCAGATAGTCTCCCATCAGACAACAATGTTTTTCGTTTTCAGAATAAAATGATTAAATTAGATGCCAACCTAAGAATCTTGTTTCTTGTTATTTTATGTCCAGAATAATATCTGGACCAAGACTTTAATTTGAATGAGCATTTAAATGTTTAATTGTATTAATATTAACAATCTCGACCCAGTGATGAAGTCAGATTCATCAACCTGACATGGATCTGATTTTCCGTACTGATTTTGTCCTCTACTTAATTGCGCATCTCATGAAAATGTCATTACTTTCATGACATGTTAGTGATCGTGCTACTTAAGATAAATGAACTCTCCTAACACCATGTTGTTGAGGAACTACAGTATGATCTGGTTTCGGCACTAAGATATACATGTACCTGATGTGTGCGTGTGTTTGAATAATGCACAGGTCATGGCGAGAATGCAGAAGATGCTATCTACAATGCATGAGATGCTATCTAGAAAAAACAGGTTTGTCTGAGTATTTGGAGAACTGTATTGTTCAACATGTATGAACTCTGAACATACTGGCTTGTATAACCATTAATTCCAGATGGAATTACATAAACTACTACCTTACTGTTTAGTCTAGAGAAAGGGTCCAGGCTAACTATGTTCTCAACAACTGTTGGTCCCACTCTAGACAAAATGTAACTGTTAAGGCTTAATTGAAGCTCATGGACAGTAGATGCTGTGTTCATATTGCATTCAAATGCAACATTTGGAAAAGCATAAGAAGTAAAGACCTTTTTATATCACAATGAATGTTTGCATATCAATTGTTTGTGAATCAGTGTAGCTTAAAATATGAACATACTGTACTGTGAGAGTCAATACTAGCCTACACATGTGTAGGCCTAACATAGCACACAGTAAATGAACTTTCTTCACATTAAATGAACCTGCTATGGCATTTCAAGCACCAGGAACCTGCATCCACCAGGTTCCCTGGAGGTAAACAGGCCCACTGATATAATCTACAGGTGTAGGATCTTAATTTGATCACTCTTTTGTTGCTCAGAATGTATGGCCTAAACATTTAAATCCTTATTTTGCTGTGACAGTATAGGTAAAATTAAGATTCTACATCTGTACACACTTTTAACTTTTAACCAGGTGAGAGGGCTTAACCCCTTGCCACTGTCACGTCTTATCCCGCTCATGAGACTCACCTGGACTCCATCACCTTCCTGATTACCTTCCATATATCTGTCACTCCCTTTGGTTCTTTCCCCAGACGTTATTGATTCTGATTTTGTTTCATGTCTACACTAATCGTATTTCATGTTTTGTTACGTTATTTATTAAATTCACTACCTGTACTTGCTTCCTGATTCTTAGCGTACACATTACAGCCACGTGCAGGAGCAGTCAAGTTTGGACACATACTCATTCAGGTTTATTGACTGCGTGAATAAAGACTTCATGATTGAATTGCTGCAAAGAAACCAATACTAAAGTACACCAAATAGAAGAGACTTATCACATTTAAACTATAACTCAAAGCAGACAGTTTTGAAGAAACAAAAGTTTATTCCTTAAACAGGGGCAGGCAAATGACAGGGCAAGGCAGGCAAGGGTCAATAATACAGAGAGAGTGTAAGGGTCCAGAACACAAGGCAGTCTCAGGGTCAGGGCAGGCAGGGAAACAAACTGGCAACAGACAAACAGAGAACACAGGTATAAATACACAGGGGATAATGGGAAAGATGGGCGACACGTGGAGGAGGGTGGAGACAAACACCAAGACAGGTGAAACAGATCAGGGTGTGACAGTACCCCGCCCCCTGGCGTCCTACTTGGGCGCATACCTGGTTGACCCAGGGTTCTGGCGTTGGAACTCAGAGATGAGACCCATAAACAGGCGACAAAGGGCTGTGAGACATGGGTTTAACTCAAGATATATAAAAAGTAGGATGTATACAGAGGGTACGGGGCAACAGAAGACGAACAGCAGAGGGGCTAATGATCTTGGAGCATGGGAGAATGGTCTCGGATCCTGGGGGTGTAATCCGCGGAAATGGCGAAGAGGTCCGGGGCAAGTCAATAGAAAGATTGTGTCGCTGGAGCCAAAAGAATCCCAATACCACGGGAACCTGCAGAAACTTAACTAGCAGGAATCGGAGCGTCTCGCTGTGGTTTCCTGACACTCGTAGGTTGATGGGGGTGGTATGGTGGGTGACCCGGCCTATGGAGCGCATGTCCAGCGCTCTAACATCCATGGGAATGTAGAGGGGTTGAGTGGTATGCCCAGCTCAGACGCCAGGGTAACATACATAATGTTATCATTGGCCCCCGAGTGGGTGCCCCACAGCAGGATGGTAGCGGGCCACTGACACAGCCTGCTACCAAAACCTGTGGACTTTCCTTCACTGCAGCCGACGTGAGTAAAACATTTAAACGTGTTAACCCTCACAAGGCTGCAGGCCCAGGCGGCATCCCCAGCCGAGTCCTCAGAGCATGCGCAGACCAGCTGGTTGGTGTGTTTACGGACATATTCAATCAATCCTTATCCCAGTCTGCTGTTCCCACATGCTTCAAGAGGGCCACCATTGTTCCTGTTATAAAGGGATAAATAATATGTACATAAAGATATATGAATGAGTGATGGTATAGAACGGCATAGGCAAGATGCAGTAGATGGTATAGAGTACACTATATTCATATGAGATGAGTAATGTAGGGTATATAAACATAAAGTGGCATAGTTTAAAGTGGCGATACTCCATCCCATCTGGATTGTGCTTAGTGGGACTATGATTTGTTTTTCAACAGGACAATGACCCAACACACCTCCAGGCTGTATAAGGGCTATTTGACCAAGAAGGAGAGTGATGGAGTGCTGCATCAGATGACATGGTCTCCACAATCACCTGACTGCAACCCAATTGAGATGGTTTGGGATGAGTTGGACCGCAGAGTGAAGGAAAAGCAGCCAATAAGTGCTCAGTATATGTGAGACCTCCTTCAAGACTGTTAGAAAAACATTCCAGGTGAACTTGTTTGAGAGAATGCCAAGAGTGTGCAAAACTGTCATCAAGGCAAAGGGTGCCAACTTTGAAGAATCTAAAATCTAAAATCTATTTTGATTTGTTTAACACCTTTTTGGTTACTACATGATTCTATATGTGTTATTTCATAGTTGTGATGTCTTCACTATTATTCTACAATGTAGAAAATAGTAAAAATAAAGAAAAGCCCTTGAAGGAGTAGATGTGTCCAAACCTTTGACTGGTACAGTACTTCTTTCCATCCTAGCTGGTTTAGACATGTATTCATACATGTTGCTGGTCTGAAGTTCGCAGTTAGTGGCAGTTGTGAAGTAAAAAATATATATATAATAATTATAGTCTCTTCTAGCCCATAGACTGCTTTCAGGGCAATGAATCGTCTAATGTTATAATTTGGGTAAAATATCTTCATGCAATTCGAACATGCTGCTGCCCCAAAGTTAACAGTTAAAAAATATTTGAAATGCTGAATACAGTCTCTTCTGGCTAATAGATGACTTCCAGTGGTTCTCACCCTTTTTTGGTTACTGTTCCACCAATTTAATTTAGCTCTGCTCGGAGTGCCCCTGAAGGAGCCCCTCATGTGCTATTTACCAGTAGGCCTATGGTGAGTCTTCTCAAGTACCCTCTGTGTGTAGGTCAAGTACCCGTAGCAGTCCAAGTAGACCTGGTAGGGAACCTCTGATGTAAGTAATGTTGTAATTTGGGTGAACTATCCCTTTAATACAAAGTGATTCACATATTGCTACTTTCCACATGCGTCCCTTGTCTTGATCTATTCAGATTGTGGCCACATTTTTAGACATGTCTAGATGATTAACAGATGCATTATGAACTGATTTTGATCAAATTTTATAAGTGTAAACGGATAAGATTGGGACAAGATCAGGACAAAGGATGCATGTTTGTGGCAGTTATAAACGGGCCTTATGATGATGTCCATGTCTCATTTTTGAGTAGCGAGGCTCTATATGAGGGGAAAGACGTTTTCACTCAATGTACATTCAGTCAGTCATCTAGTAAATTGTTATCCTGGCACAACAACACTTTAAGAGCACCACTAGAGAGCAGACTTTAGTCAACTTTCTCAACAGCGTAGCATCTAACCATCATTGTGATGCAAGTTTGTTTAAGGATGACCAGTAAGAGGCATATCTGTCTCACTTCTTTCAAGTCATTGTCAGTAGAGTTGTCCTAAGCATCGACTACTACAGTACCAGTTTCAGGGGTATGATATGTACAATACTGAAATATTTGATCAATCATGTTTTATCAAAAAAAGTTTTAATTTGAGGTTTGAGCACCAAAAGGGCATAACCTTAATCTGTAAGTGAAGTTTTATTTGCATTTTGCCTTTCACAATAATTGTATGTGTTACCCAGAGTTTTAAATAGGTGCTGTATGACCACCTTTTCCCCATAGAAAATGAACATTCATAATCTACTCAGGAGCGCTCAGTCGCATTCCTCCCACACCAGCTACTTTCAGAGACCAAGGTCAACACGACACCACACCGGCTCAGGCCACAATAATAGTGGTTCTGGCCACAATTCATCCACATCAACTTTTCATTGATTTTGGACATTGGGTTTGGATATTGAGTTTGCATATTGAGTTTGCATATTGAGTTTGGATATTGAGTTTAGACAAGATATATGAGTGCAAACTCAACACCACAAACATATGGTGTGCTTTTTTTAAAATATAGTTTTTAAAAATATTTGTATTTCATCTTTATTTAACCAGGTAGGCAAGTTGAGAACAAGTTCTCATTTACAATTGCGACCTGGCCAAGATAAAGCAAAGCAGTTCGACACATACAACGACTCAGAGTTACACATGGAGTAAAACAAACATACAGTCAATAATACAGTAGAAACAAGTCTATATACGATGTGAGCAAATGAGGTGAGATAAGGAAGGTAAAGGCAAAAAAAAAGTCCATGGTGGCAAAGTAAATATAATATAGCAAGTAAAACACTGGAATGGTAGATTTGCAGTGGAAGAATGTGCAAAGTAGAAATAACAATTTTGGGGTGCAAAGGAGCAAAATAAATAAATAAATAAATAAAATAAATTCAGTAGGGAAAGAGGTAGTTGTTTGGGCTAAATTATAGGTGGGCTATGTACAGTTGCAGTAATCTGTGAGCTGCTCTGACAGCTGATGCTTAAAGCTAGTGAGGGAGATAAGTGTTTCCAGTTTCAGAGATTTTTGTAGTTCGTTCCAGTCATTGGCAGCAGAGAACTGGACGGAGAGGCGACCAAAGAAAGAATTGGTTTTGGGGGTGACCAGAGAGATATACCTGCTGGAGCGCGTGCTACAGGTGGGTGATGCTATGGTGACCAGCGAGCTGGGATAAGGGGGGACTTTACCTAGCAGGGTCTTGTAGATGACATGGAGCCAGTAGGTTTGGCGACGAGTATGAAGCAAGGGCCAGCCAACGAGAGCGTACAGGTCGCAATGGTGGGTAGTATATGGGGCTTTGGGGACAAAACGGATGGCACTGTGATAGACTGCATCCAGTTTGCTGAGTAGAGTGTTGGAGGCTATTTTGTAAATGACATCGCCGAAGTCCAGGATTGGTAGGATGGTCAGTTTTACAAGGGTATGTTTGGCAGCATGAGTGAAGGATGCTTTGTTGCGAAATAGGAAGCCAATTCTAGATTTAACTTTGGATTGGAGATGTTTGATGTGGGTCTGGAAAGAGAGTTTACAGTCTAACCAGACACCTAGGTATTTGTAGTTGTCCACGTATTCTAAGTCAGAGCCGTCCAGAGTAGTGATGTTGGACAGGCGGGCAGGTGCAGGCAGCGATCGGTTGAAGAGCATGCATTTAGTTTTACTTGTATTTAAGAGCAATTGGAGGCCACGGAAGGAGAGTTGTATGGCATTGGCTGGAAGAAACACCCACGTTTATACTAAGAGAGAGGATCACAATGTTATTCACATACAGTACCAGCCAAAAGTTTGGACACACCAACTCATTCAAGGGTTTTTCTTTATTTTTACTATTTTCTACCATGTGTAATAATAGTAAAGACATCAAAACTATGAAATAACAAATATGGAATCATGTTGTAACCAAAATAAGTGTTAAACTAATCAAAATATATTTTAAATTTGAGATTCTTCAAAGTAGCCACTCTTTGCCTTGATGACAGCTTTGCACACGCTTGGCATTCTCTCAACCAGCTTCATGAGGTAGTCACCTGGAATGCATTTCAATTAACGGGTGTGACTTTTTAAAGGTTAATTTGTGGAATGTATTTCCTTCTTAATGTGTTTGAGACAACCAGTTGTGTTTTGACAAGGTAAGGGTGGTATACAGAAGATAGCCCTATTTGGTAAAGAATAATTTGAAGAATCTCAAATATATTTGGATTGTTTAACACTTTTGGGGTTACTACATGATTCCATTTGTGTTATTTCATAGTTTTGATGTCTTCACTATTAATCTACAATGTAGAAAATAGTAAAAAATTAAGAAAAACCCTTGGGTGAGTAGGTATGTCCAAACACATACACTAAATGCACTAATTGAGTAACACAATATATAACTTCTAATCAAAACTCTTTGTTTAAAGCAATTAGTAAATAGCTTATACATGTGTTATTATGACCCATTATTTATAATAGCTTAAATGATTATGCATGATGAGCCAATTTTGTAATTGAACTGTCTGCCCTTCACATAATTGCGTCCGCGGGAGAAAAAAAAAAGTATCTCTACCGAAATGACAGAACACTGAACCGACCTAGTTTCTGCTGCAGTTTCAGGTGTTGCAACACTCTTTGCGTAAATACAGGATTGCATTACGGATATTGTAGTTTTATAATAAAGTTAAACCAGCTCATTTGAAGAGTAGCCTCATTGTTTTGAACTACTAGTCCCGGAATGCTTGTAGTTTCAAAGCAAACAGTAGCCGAGAGTTGTGGCGTGAAGGTGTAAAGATATGATTTGGTTAGTGTCTAAATAAGGCTATGGCGGAAACCTTATTACCATGGATCAAAAGTGAGATTCCCCGACATCTCTGATACACAGTTTGACGAGACATGGTAAGTAAGTATTATTATAATATTTCTGCTCTTCTTACCGACGCTGGAAATTGTAGGCAAGTGTGCAAATCTAGTAGCTGAACGGAATCATAACATTTGTATGAACATAGTACAGGTAGGTCTATCTTGTGTTTGAAAGTTTGACATCGACGCTATATATTTATTTATGTATTATTATATATATATTTCATCTTACAGAACTACATAGCCACTGGTTTACCGTAGTTGAAGCGCACAAGCGAGCGTTTGTAATACACCTGTTGACTGCGGAAACAGTATTTTTGTCAATCTGGCATAGACAGAGGAGCAGCATTTCTACATGTGAAAAAACAACTATTACAGTAGTCATACTGTATGTAGCCAAATGTTGATGATGGTTTGTCGATGATGATGGTTTATTCACAGCTAGCTCTGTCTCTATATATTTTCTCAACGATACGGCAGACTATCCAACAGGTGCGCCTGAACAAGGCTTCTGTATTTCGAGATAACGCGAAGGTGAAATTCGACAGGAGATTTGGCTACCCACCCAACCACCCACACATTCAAGAATCGGCTTTGCGGAATAACTGATTGTTGAATCCCAGACAAGAGCAACCTGTTTGTGTGCACTCGTGTACAACCCAAATTAATTATTACTGACACACTGCGACAGCAACATAGGGTATACATGAATGATAAGAAGTATCCCTTTACCCAAACAAATTACAGCCTGAATGAATTCATGTTTTATTCTCTGTAAAATAGGTTACCTCAAACTAATCCCACAGGTAGCCCCAGGTAAAGAATCTCAGGTGTGAACCAGTGTGGAGGAAAATGACTAACAATGGCATAGGGCTGGGCAATCAGGCCCAAAAATATGAATTTGAGATATCGGCCAGCCCTACTACGGCACCACAAAACAACTTTAGGTAAACAAAAGAAACTAGGCCTATCTAGATATGTTGTTTCTCTGTGTTTTCATAGGCTTTTTTTTAGATTCCGCTGTAGGCTACTTTATCCGTATTCTTAAACTATCATGTTTGTAGCCACGTTTTATAGAATAAACAGCCAGGGTAGAAAACATATAACATTGGCCAATATATTTTAGCGACCTTGTCAAGTGGTTCGGACCTCTTGGCATAACTGTTAATGTCTTGGCTTGACAGCCGCTGGACCCGAATTCGAGCCACGGCCACCCTCCGAATTCTGAAAAATATTATATAGGTTATACTGTGTACTCTATATTATTATGCCAACTGATTGCAATTTGAGGTGTAGTAATTGTGTATGTAACTTATGAATTTTAATGTTTACAGATGTAAAGATGGCAGCTGTCAAAGCAAAGTCATTTCGTCGCCAAGGAAGTCTCATTAGGAGCAAATCTGAAGGGACGTTGATTGATCTAGAGGACACTGGAACACTGAACATCAACAATTTAAATGGTAGCCTACTCTAACGTTTATGAAATATATTGTCTTTGAACTAGATGTCATTAATAGGTTTACAAAAATCGGGTAACTTTCCCAGGTTTTCCAGAGATTCCAGTTGGAAGATTCACAGAATCAGGAGAGAATAAGCAGGAAATCCAGAAACTGGATTTTTGGGAAGCCTGGTAGTCTTGGGAAAGTTACTAGATGTTTGCAACCCTGGTTATGAAACAGTTTCAAATAGAGGATTGCATTATGTGTTTTGTACAGTATCTCCTTTGAGTGGTACCCTCATTTAAAATAATGCCTCTTTAAAGAGCAACAACCAGTATTGAAGCCCATTCTGTGTGATTTTACCATGCTCTCATATGTATGTTTTATATTAGTACGTAAGGCTTTGATTTGACACAGATATTTTGTATTTTCACAGGGAGTAGTTACATAATAAATCAAGTGACAAAACATTCAGAGTGGCCTGTGTTGCAGCCGGAGGTCAAACATGGTAGTCAAACCACAAATCCATTCTGGAACAAACTGTCTATGTCCAATCCGTTTTTAGATGACATTTTACACACAAACAATGACAAAACATTAAGCAACGCTGATCTATCAGTACAGAAAGATGAACCTTCGACTCTGTTTGACAGTGAGAACTTTGACGCCAGTAGCACATCTTCGGACGAAACAAACTTTGCCCATTTTGCGGATACGAAGCAAAAGAGCATAAGACAATCAGGGAGATGGAGGAGTGCCTCGGATATTCTCGGCGACCAGGAGAGAAAGGAACCGAAAAGGGAAAACGGCCACAAATTGTCAGCAGGCCCATTTCTGAATGCAGATTTTGAGTGGTTGAAAAATGACCGGGAGGCTTACAAAATGGCCTGGTTGAGTCACAGGCAGCTAACGAGGTCATGTCTTGACCTAGGCCTGATGAGTCAGAGTCCTGGATGGGCCCAGACCCAAGCCACCGACTCTCAGATAGTCTGCAAGATAGGTCACAGCGGAGGGTCACTACAGTTACCAGACTCTGATATTACCGCCCATATCCCAGAGGGCCATGTTCCTGCTGGGGAGGTTCAGGAGGTTGCACTGAAAGCCATCCTGGAGCCCCCTCACGGGCTGAATAACAACTACATGACAACCGTGAGTCCGCTCCTGGAGGTGAGTCTCAGCAACACGAGCGGAAAGGAATCCATCACGCTGGAAATGAAAATGGTCGCGGAGGTCAAGAAGGATCCGATAAGTCAGGTCATGACCACATTTGTGGGACTAGTGTCCAACAAGAGAGAGGGACCTTATCAGAAAGTCAAGGACTGTTACATTTACAAGAACATCATGCAGATGAATCTTCAAGACTTAAAGTCTAATTTCTATGTTATTGTAGCCGCAGAGGCCTCGGTTATCCAGCCCCCTGCTACATCCGTTTGGGATTACCTGGATCGTCAAGTCACCGTCGCCGTTTATGGCCCAAAGTATATCCATCCATCTTTCAAAGTGGTCGTGGTCGTCTCTTGCCACGATAACGTTCCACCGAGGCTTCCGTTCTCAGATATCCACAGGGGCAACAGAAACTTGCCCCCCCTGGTGCTACAGCTCTGGGAGAAGCACCAGTTTAGCCCAGAGAGACTGAATGACCTACACATTGTGACTTCTGTCATAGCATCAAAGTTCGAAGTCAAAGCCCAGGATAAAAGGAAAGAGGTAAGACAAGGGCTACTCAAACTGGGTAAAGTCATTCACCTGCCTCTTGAGCTGGCCAAGATGGGCAATGGGGAGATGGATTCCTTTAAACTATGCCTCCAGGTGAGGGATTCAAACAGTGTCACAGTAGCAGAGTTCCAGGTGTCTTCCCCTGCAGCGGCACCTATTCGCTCTGAAAAGCGAGATCCCATGCGAAACAAAATGTGTCAATCGCTATCTATACCGGAGGAATCCGTCCCAGAGTTCCCCAAATTCTGGACCAGACCTGTGAAGGTGCAGTGTTACGGGGTGGCACTGAAGTCAGTGCTCCGTCAACCGCGAGTGGAGTACCTCCTGGAGTACTTCAAGGGTGACACCGTGGCTCTCCTCTCCAGAGAGACCGTGAGGTCGGTGGGCCAGTCCAAAGTCAAGGAGTGGTACATCGGCTTCCTCCGAGGCAGGACCGGCCTGGTCCATTGCAAGAACGTCAAGCTCATCACCCGAGACCAAGTGATCGACTTCAACGGCACTGACTTCACCACCGAGACCCTCTTGGACAACATGGCACTGCCGTTCAAGAAGCTCACCTACATCTACTCAGACATCCAGACACTGGTGACTGAACACATCCTCAGCTGGAGGGGCTTCGCTGATGCCCTGGGCTACTCGAGCTTGTTGCTGGACACAATCACACGGAGACATGCTGAAACAGAGACCGAGAAGGTGGCCTGCGTGCTGGAGAAACTGAAGGAGGACTGCCACACTGAGAACAGCAAGAAGAAGTTCCAGCACAAGCTCATGATCGTAAGTGTAGAAAGGACGGGGCATGTTTGATATTATTCCGGTTTAGAGAAGAATCTTCAAACCAGCTTGACCTTTGTTTTGAATGACCTTTTCTCTTTTCCAATTGCGCTTCATTTGTTGCATTTCAAGTAAGTGTTTTGTATGTTGCTTTTTCCATCCTAGGGTCTGTTGAAGATGGACTCTCAGGCTCTAGTGGCTCATCTGATCCAGAACACAGTCATCCTGTCCACAGCGGTGGAGCTGGGTATCAGGTGGAGGGAGCTCGCTGAGAGGCTGGGGAAACTCTCCAGTGCTCAGATCGCTGCTTACGAGGCACCACACCGGGGGAAGAGTGGAGAAGTTAGCGCCGTGGTTAGTTCAGTTGACTTTTATTTGTTCTATTTAGGAAAATATGTTGTTCTTAGGAGATCATCCCTTGATGATCTCATTGGATCAACAGACAACAATTAGGGAGGCTGTACCAATACTTTTATTTGTATAGTCCATTATAGATGGGCTGTAGATTTATTTCCACTGCCTTCATTGTACCATTTACACCCTCCTGTATCCTGTGCATATGACGAATAAACTCTGATTTGATAGTTAGTTGATAGTTCGACAATCTATCAACTGAACTGAACTTGTGGATCCTCCTCTCTCTATTGTAGTCTATGTGGAAACCTGCCTATGACTTCCTGTACTCATGGAGCCAGCTGTACGGAGAGGGCTACCAGGACATGATCCAGGACCTCCACCTGGCCCTGGACAAGATGAAGAGCCCAATCACCAGACAGTGGAGGCAGCTGACCGGAGCGCTAATCGCAGTCAACTGTCTGGAGATCCTCAGGGTCTCAGCCTTCCCCAAACCATAGAACCCCACTGAGGAGAAGAATGAGCACGCTGGAGAGCTCAAATGGGTAACAACTGTAGAACTGAGGCCACAGAGCCCCTTCGATCAAGCTTACTGCAGTTCCCACTATCTTTGAATACGGAGGTCCTTGTTACGATGCAGAGGGGAGGCGAAGATGAAGTCAATGTTTGCTCTTGTTCTTGTATTGTGCCGTGTCTTTGCCCACTTTGTCAGAGTTTCTTCTTAGAGTTCAGTTCATGTCGTAAACATAATTATAGCTATATTTAATTATTCATTGTGGCTAGACACTTAAACTATATTGCTAGATTTTGTTCATACAAAGCCAGAACCAGTGTATGGACAGATTCTGTTACACAGGATGCAAACGAACATATATCTCAGCCATATTAACCATATGTATCTTTACATGGGTTTTATAAAGGCTTCGTTTGGATAATTTGTCTAACAGATATCTGCTTCCTTTGACATCATTTCTTAAGACAAAACAGCAGAAACTATATTGAGGTCTGTTACTTTTGTGTTTTTCTGTTAGACACTATGTGATAGGGCTTGTTATTGATTTGACATGAATAGTAAGGCAACATACAGTAGAGTTAGCACTTCCAGTTGTCACACGGTTTATACCTTTATATTTGATGTTACAATGGTACATGAAATACCCCTGGTTTTTCATTACATTTTACATGTATTTACGTTTATTTTAGCTGTATTTACGCTAATTCTGGTTAAGGTTGGAAGGGATTACATTTGTTTTATCTGCCAGATCCAATCCTCAGTATTCAGATTGCTATTTTTTAACAGTGTCTTAAGCCCATACACTCAAACCTTTTTCAGTGCATTTAGTTTTGTCTACTTGAAAATAGCATATTATGTTAAAATATATTTTAAATATGTAATATAATGTAAAACAACCTTGTTGTGATTTTTCTGAAATATAATATTTCACAATGTTGATTTATTACTGAAATGGTGACCTGGTGTGTATGAAGTAATATCACTTACATTTTGACAGATAAGTAATATATGACTATTTTCAATGATTTGTCAACTAAAGTAGTTAATTGAGAAGAAGATCAATTATTTGTGTTGTGAATCACATGTCTTGTAAGAGTAGCAGGGATAGTGAGCAGTAAGGGTCTGTGTCTTGCATTGTGGGTAGTGTAATAATGTGACAAGATACTACGAGTAGTGTCATGCGGTTCACTTTGGTCTCGAACATGTCACATCCGTTCAGTTAAAGATAAATGAGAATATTTGGTTTCCGTTAGGGACTTGCATTGACTCTAATACTGAAGTCTGTTCATAGAGGGGGATGATTGAAACGACTTGATTTACCATGGCAATAACACTTTAATTACATAGGCCTAGATCACATTCTCTGTACAGACAGATTGTATACGCAGAGGAAATTCTTCAGTTAAAAGACCTGAAGCTGAAATTCATCTGAAACTCCCAATCCTAACTCCCCAATTTATAAGCAATAAATCCTGTCCTTGAACCCTATATATGATTGAATCCTGTCCTTGAACCCTATATATGATTGAATCCTGTCCTTGAACCCTATATATGATTGAATCCTGTCCTTGAACCCTATATATGATTTGAATCCTGTCCTTGAACCCTATATATGATTGAATCCTGTCCTTGAACCCTATATATAATTGAATCCTGTCCTTGAACCCTATATATGATTGAATCCTGTCCTTGAACCCTATATATGATTGAATCCTGTCCTTGAACCCTATATATAATTGAATCCTGTCCTTGAACCCTATATATGATTGAATCCTGTCATTGAACCCTATATATGATTGAATCCTGTCCTTGAACCCTATATATGATTTAATTTTGTCCTAGAATTTACCTGGCTGTGTATGATTTCTGTTGACTTACTCTTGTTGATATTGATTGAAGTTTGACTTTCTCTCCTCTGTTTATTTAAGCTGGTTTCAACTGAGAGTTGCATTGTATGGTCTTTAGTCTTTATCTGTTGGCGTTGGCAACGGGGAAGCTCAGGATGTCTATCCTGTTTCTGTTCTGTATTACAGGTGAATGTTATAACTGCATACATTCTGGCTTAAAATAGAAGAACAAATAAATATACAGTGTATCACAAAAGTGAGTACACCCCTCCCATTTTTGTAAATATGAGTATATCTTTTCATGTGACAACACTGAAGAAATGACACTTTGCTACAATGTAAAGTAGTGAGTGTACAGCTTGTATAACCGTGTAAATTTGCTGTTCCCTCAAAATAACTCAACACACAGCCATTAATGTCTAAACCACTGGCAACAAAAGTGAGTACACCCCTATTGTGTGGCCACCATCATTTTCCATTTTCCAGGAGTTCACCAGAGCTTCACATATTGCCACTGGAGTCCTCTTCCACTCCTCCGTGACGACATCACGGAGCTGGTGGATGTTAGAGACCTTACACTCCTCCACCTTCCGTTTGATGATGTCCCACAGATGGGTTTAGGTCTGGAGACATGTTTGGCCAGTCCATCACCTTTACCCTCCGCTTCTTTAGCAAGGCAGTGGTCGTCTTGGAGGTGTGTTTGGGGTCGTTATCATGTTGGAATACTGCCCTGCGGCCCAGTCTCCGAAGGGAGGGGATCATGCTCTGCTTCAGTATGTCACAGTACATGTTGACATTCATGGTTCCCTCAATGAACTGTAGCTCCCCAGTGCCGGCAGCACTCATGCAGCACTCATGTCACATGAAAAGATATACTCAAATATTTACAAAAATGTGAGGGGTGTACTCACTTTTGTGATATAATGTATAATATACTGTATGTACCTCCTTCCTGCTACATTTACAGTCCTAAAGCAATATGTTCTGTATAGTTTTAAACAATGGCTGTTACATTATAACTAGTGAAATATCTTGTCATTGAAGTGATTTCTAGTTCATCTGTTGTTGAGACCAGAGAGACAATAGTCTTATTCAATATCCTGGTAATATTCCATCCAGATAGTGGACCAGTGACATGTTACTGGACCAGCATCAAGTGTAGATTAATTATGGAGCTGTGACACTTCATTTATACATGGGAAGACTACATCTCACTGGGCAAAACATTAAGTGATTGATGGATAAAACTCTGGGATTAATTGGGCGATCTAATTTCTCCCGCACTGAAATGGAAGTCCGGGCCGATCCCAGATTAGGCTGACCAAGTCAAAACTTTGCCATGCGAGGGCGGAGGCACAAAGGGAGCTGTAAAACACCAGAGTGGAGAATACACTGAAGTCAATAGCCCGCACTGACTGAAACTTTAGATTGATTTATAAAGGGATTCTGTGACTCTGACCGACGCTTGAATGTGCACTTTAAAAGGCGGGGCAATAGCTGAGATCCTATATGACATTTTAAGCACTATGGGACGCTTTCCCAGACACAGATTAGGTCTAGTAATGGACTAACAATACATCTCAACAGAGAATCTCCATTGAAAGTTATTTTTTGTCCAGGACTATATAGGCTTAATCAGTGTCTGGGAAAAATGCCCTACGTGGTGGTAAATGTACAGTAACAGTCAACACCAACCCCTCATTCTGCAATGAGGAAACAAGAAATTGTTACTATGTATTTTCATATACACGTAAAAAGAGGGTTGGATATCACTCCTCCAGCTTGCAGGGGCAGTATTCTTTCCTTCTCTGCCAGACTGGTCAGAAGCATGAGAGACAGAGTTCATGTATTGTCATGTGTTGCTGCCATGCTGTGTTGTTGTCTTAGGTCTCTCTTTATGTAGTGTTGTGGTGTCTTAGGTCTCTCTTTATGTAGTGTTGTGGTGTCTTAGGTCTCTCTTTATGTAGTGTTGTGGTGTCTTAGGTCTCTCTTTATGAAATATTGTGGTGTCTTAGGTCTCTCTTGATGTAGTGTTGTGGTGTCTTAGGTCTCTCTTTATGTAGTGTTGTGGTGTCTTAGCTCTCTCTTTATGTAGTGTTGTGGTGTCTTAGCTCTCTCTTTATGTAGTGTTGTGGTGTCTTAGGTCTCTCTTTATGAAGTGTTGTGGTGTCTTAGGTCTCTCTTTATGAAATGTTGTTGTGTCTTAGGTCTCTCTTTATGAAGTGTTGTGGTGTCTTAGGTCTCTCTTTATGAAGTTTTGTGGTGTCTTAGGTCTCTCTTTATGAAGTGTTGTGGTGTCTTAGGTCTCTCTTTATGAAATGTTGTTGTGTCTTAGGTCTCTCTTTATGAAGTGTTGTGGTGTCTTAGGTCTCTCTTTATGAAGTTTTGTGGTGTCTTAGGTCTCTCTTTATGAAGTGTTCTGGTGTCTTAGGTCTCTCTTTATGAAGTGTTGTGGTGTCTTAGGTCTCTCTTTATGAAATGTTGTTGTGTCTTAGGTCTCTCTTAATGAAGTGTTGTGGTGTCTTAGGTCTCTCTTTATGTAGTGTTGTGGTGTCTTAGGTCTCTCTTTATGAAGTTTTGTGGTGTCTTAGGTCTCTCTTTATGAAATCTTGTTGTGTCTTAGGTCTCTCTTTATGAAGTGTTGTGGTGTCTTAGGTCTCTCTTTATGAAGTTTTGTGGTGTCTTAGGTCTCTCTTTATGAAGTGTTGTGGTGTCTTAGGTCTCTCTTTATGAAGTGTTGTGGTGTCTTAGGTCTCTCTTTATGAAATGTTGTTGTGTCTTAGGTCTCTCTTAATGAAGTGTTGTGGTGTCTTAGGTCTCTCTTTATGTAGTGTTGTGGTGTCTTAGGTCTCTCTTTATGAAGTTTTGTGGTGTCTTAGGTCTCTCTTTATGAAATCTTGTTGTGTCTTAGGTCTCTCTTTATGAAGTGTTGTGGTGTCTTAGGTCTCTCTTTATGAAGTTTTGTGGTGTCTTAGGTCTCTCTTTATGAAGTGTTGTGGTGTCTTAGGTCTCTCTTTATGAAATGTTGTTGTGTCTTAGGTCTCTCTTTATGAAAGGTCTCTCTTTATGTAGTGTTGTGGTGTCTTAGGTCTCTCTTTATGAAGTGTTGTGGTGTCTTAGGTCTCTCTTTTGAAGTGTTGTGGTGTCTTAAGTAGTGTTGTGGTGTCTTAGGTCTCTCTTTATGAAGTGTTGTGGTGTCTTAATGAAATGTTGTTGTGTCTTAGGTCTCTCTTTATGAAGTGTTGTGGTGTCTTAGGTCTCTCTTTATGAAGTTTTGTGGTGTCTTAGGTCTCTCTTTATGAAGTGTTCTGGTGTCTTAGGTCTCTCTTTATGAAGTGTTGTGGTGTCTTAGGTCTCTCTTTATGAAATGTTGTTGTGTCTTAGGTCTCTCTTAATGAAGTGTTGTGGTGTCTTAGGTCTCTCTTTATGTAGTGTTGTGGTGTCTTAGGTCTCTCTTTATGAAGTTTTGTGGTGTCTTAGGTCTCTCTTTATGAAATCTTGTTGTGTCTTAGGTCTCTCTTTATGAAGTGTTGTGGTGTCTTAGGTCTCTCTTTATGAAGTTTTGTGGTGTCTTAGGTCTCTCTTTATGAAGTGTTGTGGTGTCTTAGGTCTCTCTTTATGAAGTGTTGTGGTGTCTTAGGTCTCTCTTTATGAAATGTTGTTGTGTCTTAGGTCTCTCTTAATGAAGTGTTGTGGTGTCTTAGGTCTCTCTTTATGTAGTGTTGTGGTGTCTTAGGTCTCTCTTTATGAAGTTTTGTGGTGTCTTAGGTCTCTCTTTATGAAATCTTGTTGTGTCTTAGGTCTCTCTTTATGAAGTGTTGTGGTGTCTTAGGTCTCTCTTTATGAAGTTTTGTGGTGTCTTAGGTCTCTCTTTATGAAGTGTTGTGGTGTCTTAGGTCTCTCTTTATGAAATGTTGTTGTGTCTTAGGTCTCTCTTTATGAAGTGTTGTGGTGTCTTAGGTCTCTCTTTATGTAGTGTTGTGGTGTCTTAGGTCTCTCTTTATGAAGTGTTGTGGTGTCTTAGGTCTCTCTTTATGAAGTGTTGTGGTGTCTTAGGTCTCTCTTTATGTAGTGTTGTGGTGTCTTAGGTCTCTCTTTATGAAGTTTTGTGGTGTCTTAGGTCTCTCTTTATGAAATGTTGTTGTGTCTTAGGTCTCTCTTTATGAAGTGTTGTGGTGTCTCTTGTTGTGATGTGTGTTTTGTACTACAGTTTTATTTTTTATTCCAGCGCCAGTCCCAGTAGAAAGCCTTTTGTCTCTTGGTAGGCCGGCATTGTAAATCAGAATTTGTTCTTAACAGACTTGCCTAGTTTTAAATAAAAGTTCATTAAAAAAATAATAAAACCAATCCCAGCGTTCAGATCAATTAGATGGCCATTCAATGTGACGTAACCCAAGACAAAGAAGTCCTGTTTTCCGGGTGAGGTTAAAGCACGGGTGAGCAGGCAGTAACACAAGGAGGACACCAAATCCAGTCCAGTTATCTGGCTCGTGTCCGACTGTTTCCTAGGAGAAGAGAGGAGGAACATAGAGGAGACATTTAGTGTTTATTCCTCACTATTAACATTAAAACATTTTCATCATAGGCAGAGCTAGAACCACAGTGTGTGGTTGAACATAGATACTAATCTGCCGTCCTGAGCTTCCAAAGTCATGACAGTTCTCTGATGTGACAGGCTAGAGAGACTACTGTCAGTCTGGATTTCCACCACAGGCCAGGATGTCTGCCTATTTAGTCATTGACATGTCCACACTTCCTGGGACAATTCCTCTGATTCACTTCCTTGTTTCAATAAAGAAACGGGTTGCTCAATTTATTACAAAAAAAAACAGATTAATCTGTTTAAATAATCAGTTTCCTTCAATCACCAGTCACCACCATAGACAGGGAGATCTGCTTCATAGGAAACACTTTCATCATGTCTCATTTGAACGTGTACAAATGAATGTCACGTTTACACCATAATCTTCTGTCATTCAGGAAGTTCAAACAGAATTGATTGACTCAACCCTTCATCTAACGGTCTGGGCCTTTAGAATAACACCATGTAGGTTATTGTTGTACAGTAATAGTTACTTTGTGGTTTCCTTTCACTAGACATGTTGAAGCCAGGCAGGTAGTGTTGCCTGTAGCTGGTGAGCTGTTCTCCAAGATGGCGCTGGCTCTGACACTCTTTACTCATTACTGGGAGCAGTGTGATGATGGAGGTAATGGCTGTAACATGCACTCACCTCCTCTCTGGGACGGCACAGATCGTCACGTGTGAGATGTCAACATGCCTGGCTATCACTCTCTTAGTATCATACAGGAAGAGACAGTGATATATTGTCTATTTATTTAGGTCTGAGCTTACATGATCGAATATAGTTTCAGTGGCAGGGTTTTCTTCATTTAAAGTAAACAGGAAGGAAGAGACGGACGCAGCTTCCCTTTGTGAAGATGAAACAACGCACCTGACATGTTTCATAATCCCAGGTGTCAGGTTACAGCGTGTGAACCTGTTCTACATTTAAATGATGTCATGTCTCAAGCTCAAGGAATGTGTGAAACATGTCTGTCACGTTCTGTTTTTTAATCGTGCTCATCTGTAACGCAACTTCCTGCACATGTTGAGAGTAGGTTAGAGTTAATGGTCGATTACAGAGTTAATTAAAATATTGTAATGTACCGAGTCGACCCCTAAATCTGTGACAGATCATCGGTGCCTGTTGAATAAGACACACAGCTAATCCCCATGACCCTGTTTTGATGTTGGCATTACTGTAAATCACCGTCATTCTACTCATTGACGTCACATGATCAACCACATCAGACAGTGTCTCCTCTGCTCGGCCAGTTAAAGATGACGGCCATTTCCAAACACACAGGATGCGTCCCAAATGGCACCCTATTCCCTATATAGTGCACTAATACTGACCAGGGCCCATAGTAGGGCACTATGTATTGAATAGGGTGCCGTTTAGGATTTAGAAGGGACCCACTGTATTAATAGTACAGATAAATATATATATTTTTTAAATGGTACAACTGTAGCTTGTATTTTTGAATACTGATTCTTTTTCAGGAACAAGAATTTGACTAAAGGATGCATCCTCTTCCACATACAACAACATACAACAACATACAACACTCATGCATACATAATACAACACTCATACAACAACATACAACACTTATACATCATACAATAACATACAACATACAACACTCATACAACACTAACATCAACAGCATTAACATAAACTGTATCTTGTCAAGTGTAAAAAGTAATGCTGCTTGACAACTTCTTTCTCCTGGTGTCTTCCTTGCATCGACAGTAGAGCAAGAACAGAACAACACACACAGAAACACACAAAACAGGTTGTCTGAGACTGTCAGCACCAAAAACATGGACTGTCTGTGTGAACTGAACACGAACACTGTCTGGAATGTATCTGTTGCCTGCCTGCTTATTGTTAACAAGCCAAGGGAGGATTCACCCGAGAGACTTCACCCATAGCAGCGAAACCAGAGGAGCAAAACCTCAAAATGCCCCCAGGCAAAACCAACCTGCAGAAAGAATGGACCAGCACTCTGCCTTTTCAGATTCAATGAAGCAGTGCATTTTGAGATTAATGAGATATGAGTACTTTTGTTGAGGGAGCCTTTTATACTGTAGCCTTCCCAATCACTGTCACACTCTGTCCCAAATGGCACCCTTTTCCATTTATAGTGCCCTATGGGTCATGGTCAAAAGAAGTGTTCTATTTGGAATGCACACACTGAACATGGAGTGTTATCTCATTCAGAGAGTAGTGTTATCTCACTCAGAGAGTAGTGTTAACTCATTCAGTGAGTAGTGTTATCTCACTCAGAGAGTAGTGTTATCTCACTCAGAGAGTAGTGTTATCTCACTCAGAGAGTAGTGTTATCTCACCCAGAGCATAGTGGTATCTCACCCAGAGAGTAGTGTTATCTCACTCAGAGAGTAGTGTTATCTCACCCAGAGAGTAGTGTTATCTCACTCAGAGAGTAGTGTTATCTCACTCAGAGAGTAGTGTTATCTCACTCAGAGAGTAGTGGTATCTCACTCAGAGAGTAGTGTTAACTCATTCAGTGAGTAGTGTTATCTCACCCAGAGAGTAGTGTTATCTCACTCAGAGAGTAGTGTTATCTCACCCAGAGAGTAGTGTTATCTCACTCAGAGAGTAGTGTTATCTCACTCAGAGAGTAGTGTTATCTCACTCAGAGAGTAGTGTTATCTCACCCAGAGCATAGTGGTATCTCACCCAGAGAGTAGTGTTATCTCACTCAGAGAGTAGTGTTATCTCACCCAGAGAGTAGTGTTATCTCACTCAGAGAGTAGTGTTATCTCACTCAGAGAGTAGTGTTATCTCACTCAGAGAGTAGTGTTATCTCACTCAGAGAGTAGTGTTATCTCATTCAGAGAGTAGTGTTATCTCATTCAGAGAGTAGTGTTATCTCACTCAGAGAAGTGTTATCTCACCCAGACAGTAGTGTTATCTCACTCAGAGAGTAGTGTTATCTCACTCAGAGAGTAGTGTTATCTCATTCAGAGAGTAGTGTTATCCCGTTCAGAGAGTAGTGTTATCTCATTCAGAGAGTAGTGTTATCCACTGATCAGAGAGTAGTGTTATCCCATTCAGAGAGTAGTGTTATCCCATTCAGAGAGTAGTGTTATCCCATTCAGAGAGTAGTGTTATCTCATTCAGAGAGTAGTGTTATCCCATTCAGAGAGTAGTGTTATCTCATTCAGAGAGTAGTGTTATCCCATTCAGAGAGTAGTGTTATCTCACTCAGAGAGTAGTGTTATCCCATTCAGAGAGTAGTGTTATCCCATTCAGAGAGTAGTGTTATCCCATTCAGAGAGTAGTGTTATCCCATTCAGAGAGTAGTGTTATCCCATTCAGAGAGTAGTGTTATCTCATTCAGAGAGTAGTGTTATCTCACTCAGAGAGAAGTGTTATCTCACTCAGAGAGTAGTGTTATCTCACTCAGAGAGAAGTGTTATCCCATTCAGAGAGTAGTGGTATCCCATTCAGAGAGTAGTGTTATCTCATTCAGAGAGAAGTGTTATCCCATTCAGAGAGTAGTGTTATCCCATTCAGAGAGTAGTGTTATCCCATTCAGAGAGTAGTGTTATCTCACTCAGAGAGAAGTGTTATCCCATTCAGAGAGAAGTGTTATCCCATTCAGAGAGTAGTGGTATCCCATTCAGAGAGTAGTGTTATCTCACTCAGAGAGAAGTGTTATCCCATTCAGAGAGAAGTGTTATCCCATTCAGAGAGTAGTGTTATCTCATTCAGAGAGTAATGTTAAATGCACACACTGATCATGGAGAGTTATCTCATTCAGAGAGTAGGTTTGTAGGGTTTAGCAGTGTGAACATCAATGTCTGCCTCTGTAGAGGGAAGTGTTCATGTTATATCGTGGCAGGTGCTAAAAATAGCCAGCCTCTTACTATGTCAGACTGAGTTGTTCTCCAGGGCTTGGAGTAAAGGATCAGGTTGGAAGGGTTTGTCAATTATTATGCAACATTTAAGGATTGGTTTCCTGGACACAGATTATGCTTATTCTTGGATTCAAATGTTTTAGTCCAGGTCCAGGCTTAATCCGTGTCTGGGAAACCAGCCCTACAACATGTTACTGGGTCTTATACTACACAGGAAGTCATTCTACTACATATACTTCATAATGACATATTTGTTTTTTAACACTACAGTTTAAATATAATTAAGCAATAAGGCCCGAGGGGGTGTGGTATATGGCCAATATAACACAGCTAAGGGCTGTTCTTAAACATGACGCAACGCGGAGGGCCTGGATACAGCCCTTAGCCGTGGTATATTGGCAAACCCCCAAGGTGCCTTATTGCTATTGCTACCAACGTAATCAGAACAGCATAAATACATGTTTGTGATACCCATGGTATATGGTCTGATTTACCACGGCTTTCAGCCAATCAGCATTCAGGGCTTGAACCACCCAGTTTATAATATGTAATAATGTGCACAAAATAAATTCAAAAATGGATTCATTCAGCTATATACTGTAACATTGGACCATACAAGCTATACAATTGACAATAACTTTCTTCTTAAAACAAATTACACTCATTTTCTAAATGCAATTATCAAACATATCAAGTTGTATGTATTGTGAATTAGCCTATGCATTATGCATTGATTGGGTGTTTAATTTAAGATGACTATTTTTTATCTCCTTAGGGGCAATTCATGGGATTCGTTAGTTATATAATCTTACTAGCTAGTTACCTTAAATCACCCTCATGTATATAAACTGCACACATGAGCGCTATAAGACGTCAAGGAAGTCACGTGACTCGCGAGCACTGCAGCTGTGGGCAAGAAAAGTTTTGAGAGGGTGGCAACTGGCAAGAATGACGCGTGTCTGTTTTACAGTAGATCAAACACGCATACGAGCAGTCCAGAGCAAATCCTGATAAATCCATGTAGTCTATGACAATATATAATTTAGAATACCTTATAAAGTCTAACAGTGGATTATTTGTCAGAGGGAACGTGTAAGTAGCCCTTACATGATGGATCACTTGGTGGTTACTGGATAGAAAACATTCCCTCGCGCAAAAGTCCACCTGCGTAATTTTGATTAATGGATTAATGCTTTTTGCGCAAAAAACAATACTCGCTGCTTTTTGGGTGGTTCGAGGGGTGACCAGCACCACCTCTTGAATGACCCGCTGTGAAGGAATGAGTGATGCCGGACAGAGGATGTAACATCTGGAGTCTGGTGGTACTGTCGGTGTTAGAGATGGGGCTCGGTGCGTCCAGCATCGCCCTCGGGGTGTTCGGCATCATCCGAGTCCGGTCGGTTCACAAGCTGCAGCTGGGGGATGCCTCTCCTATATGGAGCGGAATGTGTGTAAGTCAAATCATTTACATTTGCAATATTATTACCTCTATTGTTAATAGGAGGGAGGGTATAACTTCTTATTTCTATCCAGTTTCTCATCTGTGGACTATGTGGGATGGTGTGTGCAAAGAAGAGGTCAGGATTGATTGTAAGTTGATTTTAATACGACGTATTTAACGTGGGTACACTCTTAGAAAAACAAGTGCTATCTAGTACCTAAAAGGGTTCTTTGGTTCCAGGTATAACCCCTTTCCACTGAGAGTTCTACCTGGAACCCAAAATGTTTCTCCTATGAGGACAGCCAAAGCCAAACTTTTTTCTAAGAGTTTTTTTTTCTAAGAGTGTACAGTGCATGCAGTGCATTGTTGGGGTTACAGCTGGCCAGAAAGGCATTTCAATGTACTTGTGCTTGAAACACACCTGGGGCCAGTGGTGTAAAACACTTCAGTTAAAATACTTTAAGGTACTACTAAAGTCGTTTTTTGGGGTATCTGTATACTTTACTATTTATATTTTTGACTACAGTTATTTCACTACACTCCTAAATAAAACCATGTCATGTTTACTTCTATACATTTTCCCTGACACACAAAAGTAGTTTTTACACTTTGAATGCTTAGCAGGATAGAAACATTTTCAAATTCATGCACTTATCAAGAGAACATCCCTGGTCATCCCTACTGCCTCTGATCTGGCAGACTCACTAAACACACTTGCTGCGTTTGTAATGTCTGAGTGTTGAAGTGTGCCCCTGACTTTCTGTAAATAAAAGAAAAACAAGAAAATTGTGCGGTCTGGCTTGCCTAATATAAGGAATTTGAAACGATTTATACTTTTACTTTTGATACCTAAGTATATTTTTAAAATGACATTTACTGTTGATCCTTAAGTATATTTAAAACCAAATACTTTTAGACTTTTACTCAAGTAGTATTTTACTGGGTGACGCACTTTTACTTGAGTCATTTTCTAATAAGGTATTTTTTACTCAAGTATGACAATTGGGTACTTTTTCCACCACTGCCTAGGGCCAGCTGCATAAGGAACAGAAGCGGTCACTTAGGCCCCCAGGCCGCTAGAGAGCTCAGTCAGGATCTCAACTTACTGTTGACAGTTAACTTTACAATAGTAGAATACACAAGGTGAAGTTCAACATGTGGTTGTGCATCAGCAGTTTTGCTCTTGTTTTGTCAGTCACTGACAGTCACTCAATTAGCCGTGTCAGCTAAACATTTTTAGATTGGTAAATTAGTCTAGCCAGCCATCTAAACATATAGTAATAATGCCTGAATACCAACCAGGCATGCAGGGCACGTGCCCAGTGGCAAAATCATTGCAAAATGTGTAGAACTGTATGAAATTAACTTTTAAACTGCAAAACTGTCTCTCCATCCTAAGGCAAAATGTGTAGAATTGCAAAAATGTGCTTTAAATCTCTCTTCAGATGATCCTATTTTCAGCCTGCTGTATCTGTGGGTTGATCAGTGGGATCCTAAACTTCCAGTTTGTGCGTGTGGTGGCAAAGCGTCCCGATGCCCTGCCGTCCCTCTACCTGGCCATCATGGTGCTGGCCTGCCTGGGCATCGGAGTGTCCATCCTGTTTACCTGGCTCACCTGTCGTCTGGCCAGCAGCGAACAGCAGAGGATGTACCTGGAGAGAGAGCTGTCCCTGCACCATTCCCATGAGATGAGTGAAAAGGTCAGCTCAGATAAAACATGAACGGAAAACTCAATAATAATATAGAATTGGACAGAGTGAATGGCCTGTCATTTCTGTCACTATGTATTTCTAAAGCAGTGGTTGCCAACTCCGGTCCTCCAGTACCCTCAACTCCGGTCCTCCAGTACCCTCAACGCTACACATTATTATTGTAGCCCAGACAAGAACACCTGATTCATGTTTGTCCGGGGCTACAAGAAACATGTGTCCTGACGGGGGTACTGGAGGACTGGAGTTGGGAACCACTGTTCTGAAGAGGGATATGAATGCACCACAGGAGGATGGTGGAACCTTACTTGGGGAGGATGGGCTCATGGTAATGACTGGAGCAAAATGAGTGGAATGTTATAAAATGCATCAAACTCATGTTTTCCATGTGTGCATGCATCTGCTCCGTTCCAGACATTATAATGAGCCGTCCTCCCCTCGGCAGCCTCCACTGGAGAGAACCTATCTTTAGTCTCTGCATATGACTGTCTGCTAACTAAAATGATCAAAAGTCCTAATTGAGAAGCTCGTATAACCCTGCTGTACTACTGTTTATTCCAGGAGTTGGCTGAGAGATCTGAGAGAGCAGCCAGCATTCCCCAGATCTCCTTCAATGGAAAGTCCTCACCTCCATTGTCATTAGGCTGAAGCCCAGCTGTGTTACTGTATTCAAAGCATCATGGAGACAATGTTGGTTTCATTCAACACCAACGGTCACAGGGGACGTGATCTCTTGCAATGAACTAATACACAAAGGAATCAACATACGGCAACACTATGAGAAGGCGCTGTGAGATTTGACAATCGGCTTACTAGTGACGATGTAGGCTGAATGATGCACCTGGATAGTCCCCAGACATGGATTTGGGGGACATGGAAACAGCAGGTAGAGGGCACAAAGCTATGGCACATCCAAAGGCTCAAAAAGATCAACGAAACCACTTGAGATTGTCAGTGTTGAGATGAGGAAAGACATAACTGCTTCAGGGTTTGACTGGTCATAGAGATCATGTCATACAGTGGAAGTTGTTTCCAGTACTATTATTTATTTGAATGATTATTTATGTATTTATTATTTAAATATATGTTTGTTTATTCATAAGCATGAAAATATAATAAAATCCCATCTGTGATAGGTTTTTACAATTTAGAGCATTATAATGAATGAATGGTTTAATGAGGTTGATGGATGACGAGTACGACGGTGGATGATGAATGATGATGACTACAATGGATGATGATTAATGATGACGACTACGATGGATGATGATGGTGATGACGACTACGATGGATGATGATGAATGATGACTATGGTGGATGATGTTGATGTTGATGACTTTATTGTATCCATTAATTAATTCTATATGCATTAGAATATTTTGCAGTAGACCACAACCAGTAGGAAGCAGTAGTGATAGTTATATTCCCCCACTAGAGGGAGCCCTCTATCTCCTTTTAACTTAATCTATGTACCAAACGGCTCCCTATTCCCTATATAGTGCACTACTTTTGACCAGAGTCCTATGGTCAATAGTGGTGCACTATATAAAGAATTGGGACTCAGGGTTGAATCTTTTAGTCGAACATTTGAACAGAATAATAAATATGTAAAGTTATGGATAAATGAGCAGAGTGTTGCTGACAGATTGAAATTGTAGTCCTACTTCCTGTGTATCCCTGAGCAAAGCCCATAACCTGAAAATATCCAGTCCTATTTATGGGAATGCTGTCCAGAGAAGATAAGCAGAGTATGGAAGGACAAGGAAAAACATTCCATGAATTTACATTCATGTATTCTCTTACCGACTCCCTCAACCCTTGCAAAGTAAGAATACAGATTATGGGTTACGTCCCAAATGACACCCTATTCCCTACACAGTGCATTACTTTTGACCAGGGCCCATAGGGAGGGTGCCATTTGGGACACGGAGAGACTGTATCCCAGGAAGCTGTGAGAACCACCAGAACTTCCTGTAAAGTGAAACCTGGTCCTTCCATGGCCACCCCTCCTCTCATGGGGACATTGGACAGGGTAAGACCTCCTAAGACCTCCTAAACAAAGCTCCCTTCAAGGTCCTCACCCATTTCTCTGTCCCAGAAATCTGTTGCCACAGTGAACCAGGTGGGGGTGTGGCAGACTGACTTCTAGGTTTTTACTCTTTCCCCTTTTTGGTGAAAAACTTCAAAATGCTGTTTCACCTGGCCTAGTCCTAACTGAATGACTGGCTGTTTCACCTGGCTCTAGTCCTGACTGACTGACTGTTTCACCTGGCCTAGTCCTAACTGAATGACTGGCTGTTTCACCTGGCTCTAGTCCTGACTGACTGACTGTTTCACCTGACTCCAATTCTAGCCAGCTAACTGACTGACTGACTGTTTCACCTGGCTCTAGTCCCAGCCAGCTAACTGACTGACTGACTGTTTCACCTGGCTCTAGTCCCAGCCAGATAACTAACTGACTGTTTCACCTTGCTCTAGTCCTGACTGGCTGACTGTTTCGCCTGGCTCTAGTCCTGACCAGTTAACTGACTGATTGACTGGCTGATTGGTTGACTGGCTGGCTGACTGACCGACTGGCTGACTGGCTCACTAGCTGACTAACTAACTTACTGACTGGCTGACTGACTAAATAACTGACTGGCTGACTGACTGACTGGCTGGCTGACTGTATCACCTGGCTCTACTCCTGGCAAGCTAACTGACTGACTGGCTGACTAACTGACCCGCTGCCTCACTGGCTGAGTGACTGGCTGACTAATTGGCTGACAGACTGGCTGACTGGCTGCCTCACTAACTGGCTGACTGACTAACTGACTGGCTGACTGGCTGCCTAACTGACAAACTGACAAACTGACTGCCAATAACAACTTATTTGATTATTCATTGGTATTTGTTTTCCCTTCATGAGAGACTTCAGGGGAAGAGCTCAGACAGACATATACCATCTCTGATGTTTTCAGGGAATGTTGAGTGAGAAGTACAGTGATGGATCAGTGGATGTGTTCAAATGACACCCTATTCCCTTTGTAGTGCTCTACTTTTGACCAGGACCCATAGGGCTCACAGGACCCATAGGGCATATGTAGGGAGCCATTTGAGAGCTACACGATGTTGCCCCGGTGGTGAGGTCCATACTGTACTGTATGACTGTCTGTCTGCCTATGTGTTTATCTGTCTGTCTGCCACTGTATCTGTCTGTGTGTGTGTGTGTCTGTCTGTCTGACTGTCTATAAGTCTGTCTGCCTATGTGTCTTTCTGCCTATGTGTCTGTCTGTCTGCCTGTTTCTGTTTGTCTGCCTCTGTGTCTGGCTGTCTGCCTGTGTCTGTCTGACTCTGTCTATCTGTCTTTCTGCCTGTGTGTCTGTCTGCCTTTTTCTGTTTGTCTGCCTGTGTCTGTCTGACTCTGTCTATCTGTCTGGCTGACTATGTTTCTGTCTGTCTGGCTGCCTGCCTGCCTGTCTGTCTGCCTGCCTGCCTGCCTGTCTCAGAAGGGAGTGTCTGATGATATATGACTGAAGATTAATCCTGGAGCCACAGAAAGAGCCAGCCCCCACAATATTTGGGAGGTGATTTGTACACTGAGCAGACTGAGTAAAGGTCCCAAATGGCACCCTATTCCCTACATAGTGCATGGTTCCCAATGGGCCCTGGTCAAAAGTAGTGCACTAAAAAGGGAATAGGGTGTCATTTGGGATGCATCCTGAGTGTGTTTGTGTGAGTGTTGTTATTTCTGCACTGAATGTCAATGTAGATTTTTTTTAGGTGAACAACAGACATCCCACAGGTTCAGCCACAAGTGTTCTGTGATCATACAGGTCTCATTTTACACTCCGTGCTTGACTTGGACTGAAATACGGGCCACTACTCATTTAGGGTGCTGGTAGCGTTTATATGTAGGTGCAATACTTCTGAGGTTATATTCAACAGGAGGAAGAGGAACACAAGCAGAATAACATTAGAGGTGCCTGTACTTAGTTCCAGTGAGTTCCTGCCATTATCAAGTACTGTTTACACCTGATATTTACTTCTATCATCACTTATATACAGTACTGGACATATATGTGGTATCATGTTGATTACATAACTCGTGTTTTTTTGTCCTTTGGTTAATATTGTACTATCGACTATAGTATTCTTTCAGTTGTGTGAGAGCGAACAGAAGATTTTGGTCTGGGAATTAAACTGCAGTACACTGTCAATCCAAGGGGTGGCACTATCCTATTGTGAGTAAAACTATTTCTATCCAACATCCCCATACATCACAAGCTGCCCTTAATATACACAGCTGACATGTGCTGTTTCCATTGTATACCACAGGGATTGATGGGGTTTGATTGAGAAAGAGTCTATCCCATCATGACTTGTAGTCCAAGAAAAGGGCAGGGTTTATTCATAAAGTAGAGGGCATGACCAGAACCAGTAAAACGTTTGGACACACCTACTCATTCCAGTGTCTTTTATTTATTTTTACGGAATCGTGTATTAACCAAAAAAGTGTTAAACAAATCAAAATATATTTTCGATTTGAGATTCTTCACCCTTTGTCTTAATGAGAGTGTAATGAACTTCGTCTGCTGTTAGAAGAGAGGCAGACCGAAATGCAGCGTGTAGGTTACTCATGACTTTTAATGAAGCTATACGGTACATGAAATAACGGAAGAAGAAAACAACAAACGAATGAAACAAAATACAGCCTATCTGGTGACTAACACTAAGACAGGTACAATCACCCACGAAATACAACGCGCACTCAAGCTACCTAAATACGGTTCCCAATCCGAGACAACTAGAATCAGCTGACTCCCAATTAGGAATCGCCTCAGGCAGCCAAACCTAACTAGACACACCCCTAATAATATACACTCCCAATTAATACAAACCCCAATACGAAATACAACATATAAACCCATGTCACACCCTGGCCTACCCAAACATCTAACAAAAACACAAGATACAATGACCAAGGCGTGACAGAGAGCGTTGCACACACCTATTGGCATTCTCTCAACCAGCTTCATGGAATTCATTTCATATAACAGGTGTGCCTTGTTAAAGGTTCATTTGTGGAATTTCTTTCCTTCTTAATGTGTTTGAGCCAATCCGTTTTGTTGTGACAAGGTAGGGTGGTATACAGAAGATAGACCTATTTGGTAAAATACCAAGTCCATATTATGGCAAGAACAGCTCAAATTAGCAAAGAGAAATGACAGTCCATCATTAAATCAAATCAAAGGTTATTTGTCACATGTCCCGAATACAACCTTACAGTGAAATGCTTACTTACAGGCTCTAACCAATAGTGCAAAAAAAGGTATTAGGTGAACAATCGGTAGGTAAAGAAATAAAACAACAGTAAAAAGACAGGCTATATACAATAGCGAGGCTATAAAAGTAGCGAGGCTACATACAGACACCGGTTAGTCAGGCTGATTGAGGTAGTATGTACATGTAGATATGGTTAAAGTGACTATGCATATAAGATAAACAGAGAGTAGCAACAGCATAAAAGAGGGGTTGGCGGGTGGTGGGTGGCAGGACACAATGCAAATAGTCCGGGTAGCCATGTGATTCCCTGTTCAGGAGTCTTATGGCTTGGGGGTAAAAACTGTTGAGAAGCTATTTTGTCCTAAACTTAGCACTCCGGTACCGCTTGCCATGCGGTACTAGAGAGAACATTCTATGACTGCCAATGTACAGGAGCACTGGTTTAGACGGCCCAATTGAGGTAGTATGTACATGAATGTATAGTTAAAGTGACTATGCATATATGATAAACAGAGAGTAGCAGCAGCATAAAAAGAGGGGTTGGGGGGGCACACAATACAAATAGTCCAGGTAGCCATTTGATTCCCTGTTCAGGAGTCTTATGGCTTGGGGGTAAAAACTTTTGAGAAGCTATTTTGTCCTAAACTTAGCACTCCGGTACCGCTTGCCATGTGATAGTAGAGAGAACATTCTATGACTGGGGTGGCTGGGGTCTTTGAACATTCTTAGGGACTTCCTCTGACATCGCCTGGTGTAGAGGTCCTGGATGTCAAGCAGCTCAGCCCCAGTGATGTACTGGACCGTACGCACTACCCTCTGTAGTGCCTTGCGATCAGAGACCGAGCAATTGCCGTACCAGGCAGTGATGCGACCATGCTCTCAATATTGCAGCTGTAGAACCTTTTGAGGATCTCAGGACCCATGCCAAATCATTTTAGTTTCCTGAGGGGGAATAGGCTTTGTCGTGCCCTTTTCACAACTGTCTTGGTGTGTTTGGACCATTCTAGTTTGTTGTTGATGTGGACACCAAGGAACTTGAAGCTCTCAACCTGCTCCACTACAGCCCTGTCAATGAGAATGGGGGCATGCTCGGTCCTCCTTTTCCTGTAGTCCACAATAATCTCCTTAGTCTTGGTTACGTTGAGGGATAGGTTGTTATTCTGGCACCACCCGGCCAGGTCTCTGACCTCCTCCCTATAGGCTGTTTCATAGTTATCGGTGATCAGGCCTACCACTGTTGTGTCGTTTGCAAACTTAATGATGGTGTTGGAGCCGTGCCTGGCCATGCAGTCATGGGTGAACAGGGAGTACAGGAGGGGACTGAGCACGCACCCCTGGGGAGCTCCAGTGTTGAGGATCAGCGTGGAAGATGTGTTGCTACCTACCCTCACCACCTGGGGGCGGCCCGTCAGGAAGTCCAGGATCCAGTTGCAGACGTAGGTGTTTAGTCTCAGGATCCTTAGCTTAGTGATGCGCTTTGAGGGTACTATGGTGTTGAACTGTAGTCAATGAATAGAATTCTCACATAAGTGTTCCTTTTGTCCAGGTGGGAAATGGCAGTGTGGAGATTGCATCATCTATGGATCTGTTTGGGCGGTATGCAAATTGGAGTAGGTCTAGGGTTTCTGGGATAATGGTGTTGATGTGAGCCATTACCAACCTTTCAAAGCACTTCATAGCTACGGGCGTGAGTGCCACGGGTCTGTAGTTATTTGGGCAGGTTGCCTTTGTGTACTTGGGCACAGGGACTATGGTGGTTTGCTTGAAACATGTTGGTGTTACAGGCTCAATCAGGGACATGTTGAAAATGTCAGTGAAGACACCTGTCAGTTGGCCAGCACATGCCTGGAGCAAACATCCTGGAAATCCGTCTGGCCCTGCAGCCTTGTGTATGTTGACCTGTTTAAAGGTCTTACTCACGTTGGCTATGGAGAGCGTGATCACACAGTCGTCCGGAACAGCTGATGCTCTCATGCATGCCTCAGTGTTGCTTGCCTCGAAGCAAGCATATAAGTGATTTAGCTCGTTTGGTAGGCTCGTGTCACTGGGCGGCTCGTGGCTGTGCTTCCCTTTGTAGTTTGTAATAGTTTGCAAGCCCTGCCACATCCGAGGAGATGAGCCAGTGTAGTATGATTCAATCTTAGCCCTGTATTGACACTTTGCCTGTTTGATGGTTGACGGCATAGCAGGACTTCTTGTAAGCTTCCGGGTTAGAGTCCTGCACCTTGAAAGCGGCAGCTTTACCCTTTAGATCAGTGAGAATGTTGCCTGTAATCCATGGCTTCTGGTTGGGGTATGTACGTACAGTGACTGTGGGGACGACGTCCTCAATGCACTTATTGATAAAGCCAGTGACTGATGTGGTGTATTCCTCAATGTCATCGGAAGAATCCCGGAACATGTTCCAGTCTGTGCTAGCAAAACAGTCCTGTAGTTTAGCACCTGCTTCATGTCACCACTTTTTTATAGACCGAGTCACTGATGCGTCCTGCTTTAATTTGAGCTTGTAAGCAGGAATCATAGAGTTGTGGTCGGATTTACCAAATGGAGGGTGAGGGAGAGCTTTGTAAGCGTCTCTGTGTGTAGAGTACAGGTGATCTAGAATTTTTTTCCCCTCTGGTTGCACATGGAAATTTGGTAGAACTGATATGTTTCCCTACATTAAAGTCTCCAGCCATAGGCTGAGTGAGTGGTTTTCTGTTTGATTATTTCCTTATAAGCTGACTGACTGCTGTCTTAGTGCCAGCATCTGTCTATGGTGGTAAATAAACAGTCACAAAAAGTATAGCTGAAAACTCTCTAGGCAAGTAGTGTGGCCTGCAATTTATCACAATATGCTGTACTTCAGGCGAGCAAAATCTAGAGACTTCCTTAGATTTCGTGCATCAGCTGTTGTTTACAAATATGCACAGCTCGTCATTCAGCCACGATTCCATTAAACATTGGATATTACAGTTTTTGATGTCACGTTGGTAGGGTATTCGTGATCATACCTCGTCTAGTTTATTGTCCAATGATTGCACATTGGCGAGTAGTATTGACGTTAACAGCAGCTTTCCCAGTCGCCTTCTCCAGGTCCTGACCAGGCATCCGGATCTTTGTCCTCTGTACCTTTGTCGCTCCCTCTTGCAAATAACGGGATGTTGGCCCTGTCGGGTGTTTGAAGAATGTCCTGTGCATCTTGCTTGTTGAAGAAAAATATTTGTCTAATCCGAGGTGAGTGATCACTGTCCTGATATCCAGAAGCTCTTTGTCTAATCCGAGGTGAGTGATCGCTGTCCTGATATCCAGAAGCTCTTTGTCTAATCCGAGGTGAGTGATCGGTGTCCTGATATCCAGAAGGTCTTTGTCTAATCCGAGGTGAGTGATCGCTGTCCTGATATCCAGAGGCTCTTTGTCTAATCCGAGGTGAGTGATCGCTGTCCTGATATCCAGAAGCTCTTTGTCTAATCCGAGGTGAATGATCGCTGTCCTGATATCCAGAGGCTCTTTGTCTAATCCGAGGTGAGTGATCGCTGTCCTGATATCCAGAAGCTATTTGTCTAATCCGAGGTGAATGATCGCTGTCCTGATATCCAGAAGCTCTTTGTCTAATCCGAGGTGAGTGATCGCTGTCCTGATATCCAGAAGCTCTTTGTCTAATCCAAGGTGAGTGATCGCTGTCCTGATATCCAGAGGCTCTTTGTCTAATCCGAGGTTAGTGATCGCTGTCCTGATATCCAGAGGCTCTTTGTCTAATCCGAGGTGAGTGATCGCTGTCCTGATATCCAGACGCTCTTTGTCTAATCCGAGGTGAGTGATCGCTGTCCTGATATCCAGAGGCTCTTTGTCTAATCCGAGGTGAGTGATCGCTGTCCTGATATCCAGAGGCTCTTTGTCTAATCCGAGGGGAGTGATCGCTGTCCTGATATCCAGAGGCTCTTTGTCTAATCCGAGGGGAGTGATCGCTGTCCTGATATCCAGAGGCTCTTTGTCTAATCCGAGGTGAGTGATCGCTGTCCTGATATCCAGAGGCTCTTTTTTGCCATAAAATACGGTTGCAGAAACATTATGTACAAAATAAGTTACAAATTAATTAGGTCAGTCAATCAGGAAAGTGTAAAGAACTTTGAAAGTTTCCTCAAGTGTAGTCACAAAAACCATCAAGTACAATGATGAAACTGGCTCTTATGAGGACTGCCACAGGAAAGGAAGACCCAGAGTTACCTCTGCAGCAGAGGATAGAGTTAACTGCACTTCAGAAATTTCAGCCAAATAAATGCTTCACAGAGTTCAAGTAACAGACACATCTTAACAACTGTTCAGAGGAGACTGCGTGAATCAGGCCTTCATGGTCAAATTGCTGCAAATAAACCACTACTAAAGGACACCAATAAGAAGAACATACTTGGTTGGGCCAAGAAACACAAGCAATGGACATTAGACCGGTGGAAATCTGTCCTTTGGTCTGATAAATCCAAATTTTCGATTTTTGGTTCCAATCTCCATTTCTTTGTGAGACGCAGAGTAATTTGTAAGTCGCTCTGGATAAGAGCGTCTGCTAAATGACTTAAATGTAAATGTAAATGTGAACGGATTATCTCTGCATATGTGGTTCCCACGTCAAGCATGGAGAAGGAGGTGTGATGGTGTGGGGGTGCTTTTAATGGCACAATTAAACAGCATGGCTACCCCATAATTATGCAGTGATACTCCATCCCATCTGGTTTGCGCTTTGTGCGACTATCATTTGTTTTTCAACAGGCCAATGACCCAACACACCTCCAGGCTGTGTAAGGGCTATTTGACCAAGAAGGAGAGTGATGGAGTGCTGCATCAGATGACCTGGCCTCCACAATCACACGACCTCAACCCATTTGACATGGTTTGGGATGAGTTGGACCGCAGAGTGAAGGAAAAGCAGCCAATAAGTGCTCAGCATATGTGGGAACTCCTTCAAGACCGTTGGAAAAGGACTCTAGATGAAGCTGGTTGAGAGAATGCCAAGACTGTGTAACCTCTTAGTCCGCCCCATCCCGCATGCGGGATCGTGACTACAGCCTCAAGCTCATTACCATAACGCAACGTTAGCGATTTCTAAAAATCGCAAATGAAATGAAATAAATATGCCTGCTCTCAAGCTTATCC